>NW_023659532.1:0-7500 GCF_015228065.2 Penaeus monodon
ATGAAGTAAATCGCAGCATTTGAAGAGTAACAGATTCAGTCAACTGAATTTTTGTGACAGCAAGGAACGACGCTACCAAAGGGGAATGAAGTAACGATAACTGTGCATCATCTCTACTGCATACTTCAACCATGGTATAAAAAATGGCTACTGCTCCTGCTTCCCACGAGCACTTAGCTTAGCTTTATATTTATTTGTTATTTACCTCAAAAATATACAACGTGCAAATCAGTTTCACTCCATGATGTTCACTTGAATCAGTCATATATCTTCCATGAACCAGTCTTTCTCCTTTTTTGAAAGTCTTCTAGGTTGGAAGGGCATAGGCAAAAAAGAATAATGACAAAATAACAACCATAAATTAAAACTAATATTTGATCAACCAGATTTTAATGATATAAACAAGATTTATAATGCCAAATGAATAACAAAATGACAAAAGAATAACCATACATTAAAATCTAACGTATGGTTATTCTAATAACAAAAGAATAACCATACATTAAAAGTGATATTTGATCAACCAGATTTTAATGATATTATAAACAAGAATTTAAACGGAAAGAGTAAGAGTTGGCTGAAGAGAGCTGCCCTCCGAGGAAACCTTGGAGGAGCTGCCCTCCGAGGAAACCTTGGAGGAGCTGCCCTCCGAGGAAACCTTGGAGGAGCTGCCCTCCGAGGATACCCTGGAGGAGCTGCCCTCCGAGGATACCCTGGAGGAGCTGCCGTCCGAGGATACCCTGGAGGAGCTGCCGTCCGAGGATACCCTGGAGGAGCTGCCCTCCGAGGATACCCTGGAGGAGCTGCCGTCCGAGGACAAGCCGGAGAAGCTGCCTGCCAAGGAGACCGTTAGAGGAACAGCGATGGTGCAGCTAGTCTGACAGAAGGCAGGACCGTGATCGCCAGAAGTGCAGGTGACGGAAGGGCAGGCTCTGGTGCCACATCACCGCTAGAAGTAGGACCTCGAAGCCTCAGTGCAGGCAAATCGCTGTTGTGGTTCTCTGAATATAATCTCCACTGGGTGTGCCGGGCCAAGGACGTGAAGACCCACTATGACAAGTGTGCCCACTCACTTCCCAATTTAGAAAATGGGCCGCATGTGCAAATCCAGGATCCCACATCTAAGCATTGGGATAAGGTTGGCACTGTCATGGGTGTTGGCTAATCTCGTGATTATCACATCAGGATACCAAGTGGCCGCATATTGTGGTGCAATCGACGCTTCTTGAGCCCTATACAACTCATGATTGGAAACTCAACTGATTTGGAAGAACAGCTGTCAGACAGTGCACCTGGATCTTCCGCCCCATCTGAACCTCGACGTTCAGAACGCATCCATTTAAGATTCCTGCTAGTGAATGTATAGGGGGAGGAAGATGTGAGTTGTGATATTGAAGTGAGTTGTGATAATGAAGTGAGTTGTGAGTGCCATAAGGATAAGTCCGATATGCAAAGCTTAGCCTTGCCCGGGCTATGCCATGAGGGGAGCCCGGCCTGTGTCGACTAATGCTGACTCACTCACGTGTATCAGCTGGTGCTGACTCGGCTGAACCTAATCCTTACCCACCTTGGTGCCCAGCCACGGCAGTAACCTTCTCACGCCTGGGAGTGACCCCTTGGATGAGAAGCCGACACGTTACCACTGTACTAGCCCAGAGGCTTGTGAGTGCCATCGTTGTTGTGAGATTTGCGAAGTTCTAGCTTCGCCCAGGTCTTCCATATATGACCCGGCTTGTGTCAGCTTTTTATGGCTTTCTCATTTGTTTTCAGGCATTCCTGCCGACATTGTGTAAGCATACCACATAATCTCTTTACCAGCACGGCGACTGTTGACGGCGGTCCCTGTCTCAGGAATTGTGTGTGCTCACAATTCTGTAAGTAATGTACGAGTGTGGCATTCGGCTCGCCGCAAAGCATGCAACACCTCTCTTCACTGTCTCTTGTCTCAATGATCTGTCATGCACAGTGGAAACCTAGGCGCATTCTGTGAAGAATGACTTCGGTATCTCTGTTGATTATTTCAGAGAGTGCTAGTGGTTCATAGTCTGTGGCATCTGAGTACAAGCTGGCTGAGGGGGAGGATCTCGTTTCCTCTCTGTGAAGCTGCAGGAGAAAGGTACGAGCGGCCATAGTACACTTCTCCTTTAGTAACTTTCGGCTTGGTTGTATGATCATGGGATTTGGGGACATGCCAATGTCGGCTAGTCTGTCAGCAAGCTCATTCCTTCTGATGCCAATGTGGCTGGGGACCTAGTTAATGATTATTCTTCTACCCTGAGCAAGAATCCTCTGCGCTATGGTAAGCACACTGGTCAGTAGGTAGATGTTGTCTTTGGGTGAGCTGTGCTGAAGACAGTCAATGGCTGCCCTGGAGTCTGTATGTATGACCACGTGTCCTTCCCTCAGGGACGCGTGGCCTAGGGCTCCCATGTTTGCAATTGCCTCTGCCTGTAGTGAAGAGGCGTTGTCTGTTACCCTCATAGGTTTTGTGGCATCCTTTGCTGCAAAGCTGGCGCCTGCAGTGTGGCTCAAGGGATCGACTGATCCATCCGTGAAGTAGGTTCTATTACCCGGAGAAGTGATGGCTACAATGACCCTCTGGGCTTCTGCCTTTAGACTAGGCATGGGGTATATTGACTCTCTTTCATTGACAGGCTCATGATAGAGAACTTTATCGAGGTTTGTGCTCACGGCGGGGCTTCAACAAAGTTAGGGTGGGGGAGTCCATGCCCTTAGCAAAAAGCTGTTCTTTGAGCTAATGGTGTATTAACACCCTGGCTGTGTGAGACAGCCAAGAGCTCGTTGTCTTGTTCTAGGCGTCTGACTATTTTTTGTCTTAGGCTTGTGTTCCTGGGAGCCTGAATGACCTTTCACAGGAATTGTGCTGCCATTAGATCGATTCGTGAGTCCAGGGGGAAAAGGTTTGCCTCCAAGAGGAGGTTGGGGACCTTCTTTCACCTTTGGCCACCCAAAATGATCCTGGCAGCTTCATTTTGGACTGTCTCCAATTTGTCTTTGTATTTTCTCTTTATGCCAATCAGAGCGACTGAGGTTTAGTCCACAATGGGCTGGACGGCATGCACATAGAATGATCTTAGTACTTTGTGTCTGTCTCCTATGTATCTCCCAGTCATTGCTCACATGACAGACAGTCTTGCTTTGGTTCGGTCAACCAGGTGCTGGACCTCCTTCTGGAAGGAGAGGGTCTGGTCTATCCTTAACCCAAGGTATTGGTAGTCCTGGACCCTTTCCAAGTCCATTCCATGGATTTTCAGACTTGTGCTTTGAACTTTATGTCTCAGACCATGGCTTTGGATTTGGCTGCAGTGATCCTGCCTTACAACACTCCTCAGACACAAGGTCCAGACAATGCTGGGCTCTATTTAGGCAGTATGGACCAGTGGAGATGATAGCAAGATTGTCTGTATCGGAGATGATCTTACACCCACTGGGAGGTTTATGTTGAGGATGCAAGACATTAAAGTGATAAATAGGCTGGACTGAGACCCCACCCTGTGTTCCATTTCTAGTGGCATGTGCTGTGATAGTTGACTTGGAATTTGACTCTGGCTGTCCTATTCCTGAAGTAGTCACTTATCCAAGCCAAGAGCTTTCCTCTGATTCCCTTCTGGATCAGACTCTCTTCAGTTCAGCTGGCAGACCGTTGCTGCTTGTTCTCGCAGAGAACTTGTGCGCCAGTCTGTTTGCCTCTGATTGAGGGTCATGATGTGTGCACCTCAGGGCTCAGTAGCTGGTAGCTTGCTGACCCGTTGCCATAGCTCTGAAAGGGTGGTTTGGTGGGTGAAGGACTTGCACCATTCCAGCCACTTTTCCTGCCTGACTCTGTTGGCAGTTTCCTTGGCATCCCTGACAGCCTCCCTTAGGAGGACTAGGTTGCCAGGGGTTCTTTGCCTTTAGAATTGTTTTTGGCACATGTTTACTCTGTGGTTGACCTCCTAATCTCGTCGTTAAAGTAACAGGCGTTTTTGTGACATAGGTATGGTCATTGAGGCTGCTTGATTAATGCATTTACAAGTCTGGCTTCAAGCACTTCCACATTTTCACTTTGTGGGTGTTCATTGCATCTCAGACATTGGGTCAAGGCGTTCTGAATGCCTGCCAGTTGGCCTTATCTGTTTTCCATCTTCTATTCGGTCGTGGCATTTGGGCTGGGTCAGCAGCCATGAGGGTAGTTATAGTACTGTAATGGTCACTTGTGACAGTCTCATCGACCAGGTAATCCAACTAATCCTCTCCACCAGAGTCGCAGTGGGCCAAGGTTAGGTCTACAACCCTCGTCTGACATGCGTTGGCTCTTGGGTATTGAGGAGAGCAATCTCAGGGAATGTCTTAATCATGTTGCTATGTTTTGAATGCCAGCCGCATCCGGTGCCCAGTAGGGAGCCAGGATGAGGTGGTGTGAATTGAAGTCTCCCCCTATGATCGATCAGTCATGTGCTGCAGAAGCATAGACCTGGCTGATGTCTAAAGGTCCTACAGCTTGGCCGCTGTACACATTGTACAGTTTGAGGGGCCCCCTGGCCAAGTGAATCTCAGCAGCAAGAATTCAACATTACCTCTACAGTGCAGTGCATCGGCTATTGCAGAGCAAGGGATTGTTGCTCTGATAAGGGTGATAAAGCCTCTCTTGCCGTCAATGTGTGGCAGCATGAAGACATGATACCCCGAGAAGCGAACAGGTTCCACTGTTAATGTCTCCTGGAGCATGACAATGTCAGTGCTCCTTGATCGCACTGGAGGATGGCATTCCTTGTGGAGAAGCCATTGATGTTCCACTGCAGAATGCTTTGATATAGTGTCATGATGTTACATCAGAGACACCGAGAGATGTTGGAGTCTGACAACTCCATTGCGAAGTCCTTGCTGCTTGAAGGGTTTTCGTCTGTTGTCAGGCTATCCCTGGGTCCACTGGGGGGGTGGAGAGCCTTCGGTAGCTCTGACTGGTTAGTTGGGCTTTTCTCTCTTCAGGGGGTTTTTTCTGTGTGTTTTTCTTTGCTGGCCTTGCCTGGGCAAGGTCAACGTGCTCTGGCTCTGGCTGCACAGATTCAGCCTGTTTGGCTCTGCCTGTGAGGACATGACCTGGGTTGGAGTGGGGAGGGAGTCTCGTCCTGGGGTGAGGGTGGGCTGGTTTGGCTCTCTCCAGCTTCCTTCCCTCAGGACTGCGACAGTTTGGGTCATTGCCGTCACGGCGACCATGACTGCCTTCTTGGCCTCTTCACTCGACCTCTCCAGAGCTGTTGCTACAGCAGTTAACAGGAGAGTCATATCTTCCTCATCAAAAGATGATCATCTATTGGGGAGGGTTTGTAGTGCTCCTTGAACCATTGTTCCTGTGGTTCTTTTTCTGCACTTTTTGCATGGTTGGAACTCCTTTTGTTGGAATATCTGGTGTCAACTGGGGAGCGGCTTCCTTCCTCTTAGGAGGTTGGGGGCCTTTTTGCTTTGTTCTTTCTTTGTATGCCTTGGGGGCACACATTAGTGTTGTGTGCCTTGCTACAGACACCATATTTAGGCTTGCTGTACAGCTAGCCTAGTGACCTTATTTCTGGCACTTAAAACGCCGAAGTGGATCAGGCACATATGTTCTGAGATTGTACGTAACCCAGTTACCCAGATCAAGGGTAGTGTTGGGGCTCCTTTCATGGTCCACCAGGACTTGCCTAGTTGGAGTCCCTTTCGACATTCGGAAGCGTCCACGACCTGTGGGTGTGATGCAATCAGATCCACATCATCTGAGATGCCAAGTAGCACCATCTTGACTCTCTTATCCTCGGATATAGTGGTGAGAGACTCACTTTCCTCCCATCTTGCTGCTCCTTCTCTCCTGCAGAAACTCAGGGTAGCTTGATCTTTGGGCATAATGATCATGCCCTAATCTCTGGCAACCTGGATCTCCAATGCCCTGACCAGTTGGTAGGCATTGTCGAAGCCTTCGGTTTGGCTGCAACTTGAAATTGGGAGAAACGCCTTGGGGGTCCAGACTCTCCCCCAGAGTCTGTCTCCGGCCTGGACGTTTCAGCCCGCCCTTTCGGCTTTGGGGTTTGCTTGTTGGGGTAGCAGCTGATTTGGCTGGTTCAGCTTGTGCTCCCATGTCAGTCAGGGAGGTCGTCTGAGGGGAACTCAGAGACCTCCCTGGCTTGGGTGCAGGCCTGGAGAGGCCAGCACGAGAGTCCATCTGTTGGACAATGTGATGGACAGGTTTTGGATGTTTTTTCTGTCTTGTCCATCTTGGCAGTAGGCGCAACTTGAATCATCTTGTGCATGGGGTTGGGGTTTTCTTTTGCCACCAGGGGGCACGTATGGCTTCAAGGTGGCTGCCGTGGTCTGGGCCTTGCATGGGTCGTCAACATTTGAATCTGTCTGTGGGGTTTTGAGTTGATTTTTCCATGCAATTGGGCAATGCTTCATCCTCTCACGCCCCCACCCATCTCGGAGTCCAAGGGAAGCTGAATGTTAGAGCCAGTGTCTAACAGGTACAAGGTGATGAGAGGATATGCGCAGCCAATGGCCATTGTAATGGCATTCACGGACTGCTTGACCCTAGCCTCCAGAAGACCAGCCGATTGGCCTGTCCGGGCCAGGATCAGGCCGCCTGTCTGGCTGGAATAGAGGACCAAAGAGGCGTGTTGCTGGCCGCAGGGCGTACTCATTCACGGCATCGCTCAACCTCCAGGACTCCCGTCTCCACAGCGCACAAGGCTGCTATGCACGGCAAACACGTGGGTAGGTGTAAACCCCTGGGAAGAGACCAGAGGGATGCCCTTACAGGACATCCTTGTTTGGAACCCTTTTGCTCATCCCTCTAAAGCAGCCACCCAAATGTTGCTTCACCTCAGTGAGGGAAGGAAGCTCTTGCACTTTCTCCAGGCGGTTCCTTTCGTCCCTCTGAACCAACCCCCCCAAAGGTTGTTTCACCTCACTGAGGATGGAGAGGACCTGTACCCTCTTCTCTCTGAAACAGCCACTCAGAGGCTGTTTTACCTCAGTGAGGAAAGAAGGTCCTGCACACTGTTCAAGGAAGTTCCTTCATCCCTCTGAAACAGCCACCCAAGGCTGATTTACCACAGTGAGGGAGAGAAACTAACTTTCGAGGCAGTTCCTATGGCGGACGGGAAGGTAGTGTTCTGTTTAGCAGCAGCTATTTAGACAGTAGCTATTTACGCGCTGTATAAATCTGCAGCCTTCAGCTTCATTTTACAATAAAATACTCAATTAAAAAAGCGTTGTCTTGGTACCAGATTCCATTTAAATATAAATAATGTTCTTAAATTCCCACTCTTTTACCAAAGTGACTGATTTAAGGGAATAGCCCCTTGCCTGCAATTTTAATGCTATGATGTCGAAGCTATAAAGAAAAAAAAGTAAATTAAATGGTTTTCAAGAGTTCATCACAGAGAGCAAAGACGAGAAAAAATAACAATAAAATACAATAACTGTAGTACATATGCAAATACAAAAAAAAAAAAAAAAAAATCAACA
>NW_023659532.1:12500-21141 GCF_015228065.2 Penaeus monodon
TTCCTCACTGAGGTAAAACAGCCTCTGAGTGGCTGTTTCAGAGAGAAGAGGGTACAGGTCCTCTCCATCCTCATGAGGTGAAACAACCTTTGGGGGGTTGGTTCAGAGGGACGAAAGGAACCGCTGGAGAAGTGCAAGAGCTTCCTTCCCTCACTGAGGTGAAGCAACTTTGGGTGCTGCTTTAGAGGGATGAGCAAAAGGGTTCCAAACAAGGATGTCCTGTAAGGTCATCCCTCTGGTCTCTCCCCAGGGGTTTACACCTACCCACGTGTTTGCCGTGCATGGCAGCCTTGTGCGCTGTGGAGACGGGAGTCCTGGAGGTTGAGCGATTCCGTGAATGAGTACGCCCTGCGGCCAGCAACACGCCTCTTTGGTCCTCTATTCCAGCCAGACAGGCGGCCTGATCCTGGCCCGGACAGGCCAATCGGCTGGTCTTCTGGAGGCTAGGGTCAAGCAGTCCGTGAATGCCATTACAATGGCCATTGGCTGCGCATATCCTCTCATCACCCTTGTACCTGTTAGACACTGGCTCTAACATTCAGCTTCCCTTGGACTCCGAGATGGTGGGGGCGTGAGAGGATGAAGCATTGCCCATTGCATGGAAAATCAACTCAAACCCCCCACGACAGATTCAAATGTTGACGACCCATGCAAGGCCCAGACCACGGCAGCCACCTTGAAGCCATACGTGCCCCCTGGTGGCAAAAGAAACCCCAACCCCATGCACAAGATGATTCAGTTGCGCCTACTGCCAAAATGGACAAGACAGAAAAACATCCAAAACTAAAATGTCTGTCCATCACATTGTCCAACAGATGGACTCTCGTGCTGGCCTCTCCACGCCTGCACCCAAACCAGGGAGACCTCTGACTTCACCTCAGACGACCTCCCTGACCGAGAAGAGAGCACAAGCTGACCAGCCAAATCAGCTGCTACCCCAACAAGCAAACCCCAAAGCCGAAAGGGCGGGCTGAAACGTCCGAGGCCGGAGACAGACTCTGGGGGAGAGTCTGGACCCCCAAGGCGTTTCTCCCAAATTTTAAGTTGCAGCCAAACCGAAGGCTTCGACAATGCCTACCAACTGGTCAGGGCATTGGAGATCCAGGTTGCCAGAGATTAGGGCATGATCATTATGCCCAAAGATCAAGCTACCCTGAGTTTCTGCAGGAAGAGAAGGAGCAGCAAGATGGGAGGAAAGTGAGTCTCTCACCACTATACCCCGAGGATAAGAGAGTCAAGATGGTGCTACTTGGCATCTCAGATGATGTGGATCTGATTGCATCACACCCACAGGTCGTGGACGCTTCCCGAATGTCAAAAGGGACTCCAACTAGGCAGTCCGGGTGACCATGAAAGGAGCCCCAACCACTACCCTTGATCTGGGTAACTGGTTACGTACATCTCAGAACATGTGCCTGATCCACTTGGGCGTTTTAAGTGCCAGAAATAAGGTCACTAGCTACTGTACAGCCAGCCTAAATAGGGTGTCTGTAGCAAGCCACAACACTAATGTGTGCCCCCAAAGGGCATACAAAAAAAGAACAAAGCAAAAAGGCCCCCAACCTCCTAAGAGGAAGGAAGCCGCTCCCCATTGACACCAGATTTTTCCCAAACAAAAAGGAGTTTCCAACCATGCAAAAAGTGCAGAAAAGAACCACAGGACAATGGTTCAAGGAGCCTACAACCCTCCCCAATAGATGATCATCTCTTTGATGAGGAAATATGACTCTCCTTTTTAACTGCTGTAGCAACAGCTCTGGAGAGGTCGAGTGAAGAGGGCCCAAAAAGGCAGTCATGGTCGCCGTGACGGCAAAGACCCAAACTGTCGCAGTCCTGAAGGGAAGGAAGCTGGAGAGAGCCAACCAGCCCCCCCTCACCCAGGACAGACTCCCTCCCCCCTCCAACCCGGTCATGTCCTCACAGGCAGAGCCAAACCAGGCTGAATCTGTGCAGCCAAGCCAGAGCACGTTGACCTGCCCAGGCAAGGCCAGCAAAAAAAAACCACAGAAAAACCCTGAAGAGAAAAGCCCAAAATAACCAGTCAGAGTTTCCGAAGGCTCTCCACCCCCCCAGTGGACCCAGGGATAGCCTGACAACAGACGAAAAACCCCTTTAAGCAGCAAAGGGCTTCGCAATGGGTTGTCAACTCCAACATCTCTGTGTCCCCTGATGTAACATCATGACACTATATCAAAGCATTCTGCGTGGAACATCAATGGGTTCTCCACAAGGAATGCCATCCTCCAGTGCGATCAGGAGCACTGACATTGTCATGCTCCAGGAGACATTAACAGTGGAACCTGTTCGCTTCTCGGGGTATCATGTCTTCATGCTGCCACACATTGACGGCAAGAGAGCTTGATCACCCTTATCAGAGCAACAATCCCTTGCTCTGCAATAGCCGATGCACTGCACTGTAGAGGTAATGTTGAATTCTTGCTGCTGAGATTCACTTGGCCAGGGGGCCCCTCAAACTGTACAATGGTGTACAGCCGGCAAGCTGTAGGACCTTAGACATCAGCAGGTCTATGCTTCTGCAGCACATGACTGATCGATCATAGGGGGAGACTTCATTCACACCACTCATCCTGGCTCCCTACTGGGCACCGATGCGGCTGGCATTCAACATAAGCCAACATGATTAAGACATTCCTGAGATTGCTCTCCTCAATACCCAAGAGCCAACGCATGTCAGACGAGGGTTGTAGACCTAACCTTGGCCACTGCGACTCTGGTGGAGAGGATTAGTTGGATTACCTGGTCGATGAGACTGTCAAAGTGACCATTACAGTACTATAACTACCCTCATGGCTGCTGACCCAGCCCAAATGCCACGACCGAATAGAAGATGGAAACAGATAAGGCCAACTGGCAGGCATTTCAGAACGCCTTGACCCAATGTCTGAGATGCAATGAACACCCACAAAGTGAAAATGTGGAAGTGCTTGAAGCCAGACTTGTAAATGCCATTAATCAAGCAGCCTCATGACCATACCTATGTCACAAAAACGCCTGTTACTTTAACGACGAGATTAGGGAGGTCAACCACAGAGTAAACATGTGCCAAAAACAATTCTAAAGGCAAAGAACCCCTGGCAACCTAGTCCTCCTAAGGGAGGCTGTCAGGGATGCCAAGGAAACTGCCAACAGAGTCAGCAGGAAAAGTGGCTGGAATGGTGCAAGTCCTTCACCACCAAACCACCCTTTCAGAGCTATGCAACGGGTCAGGCAAGCTACCATCTACTGAGCCTGAGGTGCACACATCATGACCCTCATCAGAGGCAAACAGACTGGCGCACAAGTTCTCTGCGAGAACAAGCAGCAACGGTCTGCCAGCTGAACTGAAGAGAGTCTGATCCAGAAGGGAATCAGAGGAAGCTCTTGCTTGGATAAGTGACTACTTCAGGAATAGGACAGCCAGAGTCAAATTCCAAGGTCAACTATCACAGCACATGCCACTAGAAAATGGAACACAGGTGGGGTTCTCAGTCCAGCCTATTTATCACTTTAATGTCTTGCATCCTCAACATAAACCTCCCAGTGGGGTGTAAGATCTTCTCCTATGCAGACGATCTTGCTATCATCTCCACTGGTCCATATGCCTAAATAGAGCCCAGCATTGTCTGACCTTGTGTCTGAGGAGTGTTGTAAGGCAGGGTCACTGCAGCCAAATCCAAAGCCATGGTCTGAGACAAAAGTTCAAAGCACAAGTCTGAAAATCCATGGAATGGACTTGGAAAGGGTCCAGGGGCTACCCAAAACCTTGGTTAAGGATAGACCAGACCCTCTCCTTCCAGAAGGAGGTTTCCCGCACCTGGTTGACCGAACCAAAACAAGACTGTCCCGTCATGTGAGCAAAGACTGGGAGATACATAGGAAAAGACACAAAGTTACTAAGATCATTCTAGGGGCATGCCGTCCAGCCCATTGTGGACTAAACCTCAGTCGCTCTGATTGGCATAAAGAAAAATACAAAGACAAATTGGAGACGTCCAAAATGAAGCTGCCAGGATCATTTTTTTTGGCCAAAGGTGAAAGAAGGTCCCAAACCCCCTCTTGGAGGCAAACCTTTTCCCCCTGGACTCACGAAACGTCTAATGGCAGCACAATTCCTTGAAAGGTCATTCAGGCTCCCGGAACACAAGCCTAAGACAAAAAATAGTCAGACGCCTAGAACAAGACAACGACCCCTTGGCTGTCTCACACAGCCAGGGTGTTAATACCCATTACTCAAAGAACAGCTTTTTGCTAAGGGGATGGACTCCCCCCCCCTAACTTTGTTGAAGCCCGCCCTGAGCACAAACCTCGATAAAGTTCTCTATCATGAGCCTGTCAATGAAAAAGAGTCATATACCCCATGCCTATCTAAAGGCAGAAGCCCAGAGGTCATTGTAGCCATCACTTCTCCGGGTAATAGGGAAACCCACTTCACGGATGGATCAGTCGATCCCTTGAGCCCCACTGCAGGCGCCAGCTTTGCAGCAAAGGATCCACAAACCCATGGGTAAAAGACAACGCCTCTTCACTACAGCAGAGGCAATTGCAAAAATGGGAGCCCTAGGCCACGCGTCCCTGAGGGAAGGACACTGGTCATACATACAGACTCCAGGCAGCCTTGACTGTCTTCAGCACAGCTCACCCCCAAAAACAACATCTACCTACTGACCAGTGTGCTTACCATAGCGCAAGGATTCTTGCTCAGGGTAGAAGAATAATCATTAACTAGGTCCCCAGCCACATTGGCATCAGAAGGAATGAGCTTGCTGACAGACTAGCCGACATTGGCATGTCCCCAAATCCCATGATCATACAACCAAGCCGAAAGTTAAAGAGAAGTGTACTATGGGCCCTCGTACCTTTCTCCTGCCCCAGAGAGGAACGGGTCCTCCCCCCCCAGCCGCTTTTACTCAGATGCACGACTAGACCACTACACCTCTGAAAAATCAAAAGAGATACCGAAGTCATTCTTCAAGAATGCGCCTAGGTTTTCCCCTGTGCATCAGATCATTGAACAAAACAGTGAAGAGTGTTGCATGCTTTTCGCGAGCCCAAAAGCCCACTCGTACATTTCTTACAGAATTGTGAGCCCCAAACCCCTTTCCCGAACAGGGGCCGCCGTCAACACCCGGCTGGGAAAAAGATTATGTGGTATCTTCACAATGTCGGGGAGGAAGCCCGAAAACAAAATGAGAAAGCCATAAAACTACAAACCCCGGGGCATATATGGAAGACCTGGGCGAAGCTGAACTTTGCAAATCTCACACAACGATGGGATCACAACCTGGCTAGTACAGTGGTAAAGTGTCGGCTTCTCATCCAAAGGGGGCACTCCCGGCTAGAAAGGTACTGCCGTGGCTGGGCACCAAGGGGGGTAAGATTAGGGTTTAGCCGGTCACACCAGCTGAACCTGAGTGATCAGCATTATCGACACAGGCCGGGCTCCCTCATGGCATAGCCCGGGCAAGGCTAAGCTTTGCATATCGGACTTATCCTTATGGCACTCACAACTCACTTCATTATCACAACTCACTTCAATATCACAACTCACATCTTCCTCCCCCTATACATTCACTAGCAGGAATCTTAAATGGATGCGTTCTGAACGTCGAGGTTCAGATGGGGCGGAAGATCCAGGTGCACTGTCTGACAGCTGTTCTTCCAAATCAGTTGAGTTTCCAATCATGAGTTGTATAGGGCTCAAGAAGCGTCGATTGCACCACAATATGCGGCCACTTGGTATCCTGATGTGATAATCACGAGATTAGCCAACACCCTGACAGTGCCAACCTTATCCCAATGCTTAGATGTGGGATCCTGGATTTGCACATGCGGCCCATTTTCTAAATTGGGAAGTGAGTGGGCACACTTGTCATAGTGGGTCTTCACGTCCTTGGCCCGGCACACCCAGTGGAGATTATATTCAGAGAACCACAACAGCGATTTGCCTGCACTGAGGCTTCGAGGTCCTACTTCTAGCGGTGATGTGGCACCAGAGCCTGCCCTTCCGTCACCTGCACTTCTGGCGATCACGGTCCTGCCTTCTGTCAGACTAGCTGCACCATCGCTGTTCCTCTAACGGTCTCCTTGGCAGGCAGCTTCTCGGCTTGTCATCGGACGGCAGCTCCTCCAGGGTATCCTCGGACGGCAGCTCCTCCAGGGTTCCTCGGACGGCAGCTCCTCCAGGGTTTCCTCGGACGGCAGCTCCTCCAGGGTATCCTCGGACGGCAGCTCCTCCAAGGTTTCCTCGGAGGGCAGCTCCTCCAAGGTTTCCTCGAGGGCAGCTCTCTTCAGCCAACTCTTACTCTTTCCGTTTAAATTCTTGTTTATAATATCATTAAAATCTGGTTGATCAAATATCACTTTTAATGTATGGTTATCTTTTGTTATTAGAAGAACCATACGTTAGATTTTAATGTATGGTTATTCTATTGTCATTTTGTTATTCATTTGGCATTATAAATCTTGTTTATATCATTAAAATCTGGTTGATCAAATATTAGTTTTAATTTATGGTTGTTATTTTGTCATTATTCTTTTTTGCCTAGCCCTTCCAACCTAGAAGACTTTCAAAAAAGGAGAAAGACTGTTCATGGAAGATATATGACTGATTCAAGTGAACATCATGGAGTGAAACTGATTTGCACGTTGTATATTTTTGAGGTAAATAACAAATAAATATAAAGCTAAGCTAAGTGCTCGTGGGAAGCAGGAGCAGTAGCCATTTTTATACCATGTTAAAGTATGCATAGAGAATCCATTATCGTACTTCACCCCCCTTTGGGGTAGCGTCTTTCCCTTTGGGCTGTCAAAAAAATTCAGTTGAACTTAAAACCCTTTTTTCTCATTTCAATGAGGGCTATTTAATTTGCTCTAATATCACACCGGCGCACTACCTCAAATAATATTCACTAGAATGGGGCCCGGGCCCCCCTCGGGCATGCCCGGCGAGGAAAAACTTCGCATATCGGACTTACCTTAACTAAAATGCTAAAAAATTTCATACTAGCATTAAAAAAATTACGGTAAAATTAAAATGTATGGTATTTTTTAAAAAATATATTGATAATTTTCATCATTATTGCAATCATTAAAATTTAATTTCATTATTATTACTATTACTATTATCAATATACAATAACCCATCAAATTCGGGGTCGGGAAAGGGCCCACCATTTTCTAAAATTTTCTGGAACCTTCATCTATAATGATTATAGATTTTATATTATAGATTTTATATTATGGTTACCTCTAAAATATATAATCACAGTGAGTTCTGCATCACCTCCCAGCAGCAAAGGAAAGGGGTGGGAGAAGAGTCAAGTCAAAACAAGAAGATTTTGCGAAACAGGGGCTGAAAAAAATAGTTATTTGGAAAAGTTCTTGCCTCTCCGTCAAATTTTCATATAAATATAAATGAAAAAGCACAAAACTAGTGGATGTTTTAAAGACAAAAATAAAAAAATGAGAAAAAAAAAGAAAAAAAAAAAAAAAAAAAAAAAAAAGCAAAACGAAGGCTCCCATCTGCAAAAAATTATGCCATAAGTACCTAAGACAAAGAAAATTTTTTTCATTAAAAAAAAAAAACTATAACTCCTGTCCAGTGTCATCAAAATTACCATCTATGTCCGTTAGCTTTACTACTTTTTCTGCTTCGTAAAAATTTAATGGACTTTTTTGGAACACTTTACTGACTGTCATTTCCCAAAACGGATCTCAGAATATATTTTTTTGCAAGTGTTTAAAATGATAATACAAGAACTACATCCTACCAACACATCATACTGTACAAAATATATATATATATATATAATAATTTAATATATATATATATATATTATATATATATTGTTGTGTGTGTGTGTGGGGATGCATATATATAAAATACATACCTACAAACCACACACACACACAACACACACCCAAAAACACACACCAAACCACACATATATATATAATATATATATATATATATATATAAAATTTTATATATGTATATATATAATAAATTTTAAATTTATTATATATATATTATTAATCATATATTATTATTATTATATATATAATATATATAATATATATATTCTATATCATACACACACACAATATATATATATATATATATATATATATATTAAATATAATAATATTATATATATATATATATATATAACACACACACACACACAAACACACACACACACACACACCACACCACACACACACACACCACCAAAACCCCCACACATATATATAATAATAAATCGTATGATTGAACTTTCCCGTCGGGGAAACGGGGCGTATAAAGGAAAAGATAAACCCGGGTTATCGGGAACACATCTTTATTCTCAGCGTTTCGGGGGTAAAGGTCGTCCCCATTTCAAAGATTAGCTCAATATCAAAGACATAAACTTGGGGTCTAGAAAAAATATAAAAATTCTTAAATTGAAAAATATAACTTACTGTGAAATAGTTAATTTTATAACTTAAAAATATAAGAGAATGACGCAAAGCACCTTCATTTGTTTTTCCTTTTCTTTTTTTTTTAAAAAATTTGGGGTTTAAACAATATTATTGGGGGGGGAAAATTTGGGGAAAAAATTTTTTTTTTCTTTTTAAAACAAAAATGTTTTTTTTAAGGGTT
>NW_023659533.1:0-5000 GCF_015228065.2 Penaeus monodon
CAATGGGACAGGACTTGCATAAATTCCTTGGTACGCAGGGCTAGGTCACTGCTGACAGAAAGTTATCAGAATTTTACAGATGAGGTCAAAAGCCATTTCCCAGTAATGACCTTTGTCCTGCCTACCAACCCTGAGAAAGCTGAACTCCAAGCCTCCTCCAGACAACTGCGTCCACTCAGGTAGTGGCCAGATATCTCAGATCCTGATGGTGTGTGGGTGCACTGGGCTAAGTATTTTGAGCAGTTGTATCAGGCTCTCCACCACAAAAACTTGGATGCGGATAGTGTTGATATTCCTTTGCCAGGCCAGGAACCAGAATAGAATGGAATAGAAGAGGTACCCGTTCTTTTGCAACCATGAGCCGTCATTGACAGTATACGGTATAGGAAGATGGGGCAAGAAAGATGCTTTTTCCGATTGGTTTTTGCCTTTTTTATGTATCGTTTCTTTTGTTTTTAATTAGTTTATTTTGAGAAGTTGTATCAAGCTCATCCACCAGCAATAGACTTGGATGAGGGTAGTGTTGAGATTCCTTTGCCAGGCCAACCCACCAGCAATGATTCGCCCTCCCTGACTGAAGTCAGAGGGGTGATCTCCAAGCTGAAGAGTGGTAAAGCAGCGGGTATCTGTGACCTCCCAGCTGAACTGTTAAAGGCTGGTTGAGAACCTATGGCAAGGGGCTTGCATGCTGTCCTGTCTGCAGACTGGTACCATTCCCCCTGACCTGAGGAGTGTCATCATCCCTCTCTGGAAGGGGAAAAGGGATTGGTGATGTAGTGAACCTCTAGCCATAAGATGGAGGAACCCGAGAATAGAATGGAATAGAAGAGTTACCCGTTCTTTTGCAACCATGAGGCCGTCATTGACAGTATACGGGTATAGGAAGATGGGGACAAGAAAGATGCTTTTTCTAACTGGCTTTGCCATTTTATGTATCTTTTCTTTTGTTTTTATTTAGTTTATTAAAAAAAAAAATCATGTTTTCTTTTTATCCATCCGCAAAAGAGAGCACGTTATTCTGTCTGGGGCTATATAGTATGTTTTTTCCTTTTATAACATCATATTAGCTATACAAAACTCCTTTTAATGGCCAGTTTTACAAACTAGGCCTGTTTCATCAAGTAAAAATTTTATTATTGGAAAGGGGAAGATACCGCCCTCTTTTGAGAGGAATGCCACCTTCACCTTGGTTGACCTGAGATTCCCCTCTTATTGTAATTCTACTAATTCTAGGTGTATATATAGGCCCGGGGAAGCCAGGCCAAAGGGGTGAGAGCATTTTGGTCGTGAGGCTGGCTGTCGCGATGGGTTCCTGGTCTGGTCGCAAGAATACGAGCTAACAGGAGGTAAGGTGGCATCTTAACTTTTTCTCTGAACCTTGATATGGTAATATGCTCTCTTTTGCAAATATTCTTTTTATCTCGTTCTAAGCGTTTTGTATTTTACCCAGTGGTTTTTAGTGTTTGTGTTTTAATTCTTTTGGCATTTTAGTGTTTAATGTATTTTAATGATTGTTTGCTTTCTAACCTGTTTTATTGAAATAAACCTTTGTAAAAATGGATTTAATATTTTTAGACCCCATCATGCATCCCCTCCGCTTCCAGTCTTAATTCCATAAAGAATTAACTCAGAAATGCCAGTATTCCTGCATCACTCTGCCTTTGTATATAGAATGTAAAAGTATAAGGGATAATTCAAGGGAACACAAGAAAAGGGTGTGCCCGGGGTTGAAACTTGGCATAGCCCATGGGATTATCTAGACTCAGATGGGCACGAGTTCAAATCCTTAAATCTGTGATTTCTATCGACTTCAGGTTGACACGCACTCCATCTCGGACATAACCAAGCTAACCAGTGTTGACCCTTGAGCCTTGATAACTTCTATACACTTACACTTGCTTTCTATAACTTCACAGTAATCGCCAAGGCATTACACAACTCAGTATACTGAGCAAGGTACTCAGTCGCAACCTTCTGAGACATATCAGAGACCACCTGCTGAGGCACCAGAGGCCGGAGCAATCTGTATCCTGGTGCTTCAAGTCATTGTAGAGTGCCATTGTGAGTTTGGACATGAGGTGTTTGCAGCTTACATTGACGTCAAGAAGGCATTTGACACCATGCATCGCAAATCACTGGGAGAACCTGAGACTAAGAGGAATTCTAACAAATAATATTGGATTAATAGCAAGCTCGTATACTGGTACTGGAAGTGCTGTAAAGTGTGGTGCAGGCCTGTCGAGCTTCTTCCCTGTTAGTTCAGGAATGAGGCAAGGCTGTTCTTGCACCAACAATTTTCAACACTTGCGTGAACTAGATACTGGTTAGAGCTACTGTCCAAAAACACTGTAGAGTAGCTTTGGGCAATATCAAGTTTACAGACCTTTACTTTGTTGATGATGTTATTATCCTATCTGAATCTCTGGAAACCCTAGTGGTGGCTCTTGATGCATGTAGCAATGAAGTAGAATCTCGTCTTGATGCCTTTTGAAACAGATCCTTGTACCGGATCATGGGATCCTGTTGGTGGACCCATGTGTCCAACCAACAGTTGCACCGAGAGATTGGTACAGGACCTCCTACTTGCACAATCCACAATCGCAAACTCAGGCTATAGGGCCACCTGGCTCGTTTCCTACAGGATGATCCTGCCCACCAGGTTGTCTCTCTTCGAGACAACCCTGGGTGGAGGAGGCTTGTGGGACGACCTAGGAGGTCGTAGCTTTGACAGATCAATTAAACCTGTCATGAATAGCTAGAGATGGGCCAGGCCCCTGCCTGGCAGCTCACCATGAGGGACCCTCATAGGTGGAAACGAATGGTAGATGTAGCTGTGTGCCCCCACTGCCATTAGCTCCCTGATGATGATAATATGTTCGAAATATACATTATATATTCATATTTATATATACATTATTTGTGTGTACATGTACATAGACGTATATATGAATGTAATATATATGTATATATATGTATGAGTATTTGTGTGAGCCTGAGTGTGCTTAATATATATGTATACATATGTATGTGTATATGTATAAAATGAATATGTACATTATATATATATATATATATATATATATATATATATATATATATATATATATATATAACGTATATGAGCACATATATATGCATATATCTAAATATATGAATATATATATATATATATATATATATATATATATAATATATATATATATATATATATATATGCACATATACTATTGTGGTTATTTTTAAACACACGGTAAGTGAAATCAACTCTTTATTTCAGGAGCTTAACAGGGGTGTTCAGTAGTCAGCGTCTAGCTGACGAGTGTGTCGTAATTCTGGATTCCGTGGCTTAAATGGGCCAGCCGTGATGTTTATTCTCAGGTCAGGTCTAGGAAGTTTTGCAGTGATTGGCAGGAGCCAAATCACCAATCAGCATGAGCCTGCCTCTATCGTGTGCTCAAACTAGTCGCAAGGTGGTCACCACAGCACTCCCCTTCCAGTGTAGCATTCGTGAAACGAATCTTCAAAATTTTACATTGTTCTTGGAGATGCGCTAACTTCACATAGTCGATGATGATGGTGTCATCTCCTTGCAGATGCCAGATGGTGTTAGTTTTACCATCCTGCTTGACGACAGGAAAAGGTCCTTTATAGGGTGGGCAGAGGGGCAGCTTGGTAAATCGCCTGACGTAGATGTTTGAGCAATCCTGAAGGTCGCGGGGTATGTAAATGTCTCATTGCTATGAAGGTCTAGCTGGACGAGAGCGGATGTAGGCCATGCAGTCGCCGAAGTGTCTTCACCACGTTGAGGTGTACATGTTCGAAGCGGGGGAGACTTAGACTTAGAATTTTACTGCGCTGGCACTTGATGCAGGTGTAACTCCACTGCCGGACGTCCCTATTAATGCCAGGCCACACAACATTGCTGTGAATGATTTCCCGATGAGCATAGTAAGCCTCAAAAAACTGCTGGCAGAGCAATGGAGGGATATAAGGACGAGGTCTCCCCATTGAGATCACGTAGAGGATGGTGTCCTGAGAGTCCTGAAGCTGCACCTGCTCTAGCTGAAGAGAGGTATTTCCGTCAGTGAGCCTGGAGAGAGAAGTGTCCTGTTTCTGCTCCCTGCAAACTAGATGGTAGTTGATAGGGCTGTTGCTGGCACTTACCATGGCTATCGATATTCTGGATAGAACGTCCACAGCCTGGTTGTTGGTACCTCGGATGTGCCGTATGTCAGTGGTGTACTGAGCCACAAAATCCAGGTGACTTTCTTCCGTGGGGACTGATACAGTTCCTTTTGTGTAGGGGAAGGTGAGGGGCTTGTGATCCATCAAGATGTGGAAGTCTTTCCCCTCGACATATGTCTGGAAGTGCTTGATGGCAGTGTAGACTGCAAGGAGCTCCTTGCCAAAAACGCTGTACCAATTTTGCTGTGGGCCAAGTGTCTGCAAAAGATCGCCAAGGGCTGCCAACCATTACCTAGATCTTGCTGCAGAATAGCTACCATGGCAGTGTCCAAGGGGTCTATGGCTATATTGAGCCTTGCCCCTGCTGTGGGTGGTTGAGGAGGATCACCAAGGTTAAGGCATTTTTGCTGGCCTCAAAAGCAAAGATGGGCACCTGGGAATGAACCTCCTGAAGAAATTTATCAAACCAAGGTATTCCTAAGTTGTCTCTTTGTTGTTAGTCTAGGGAACTGCCTGATGCTGCTGACCTTTTCCTGAGCTGGGGAGTTGCGGTAATGCTGTGACCTAGAAAAATAAAAGAGGTAACTCCGAAAAGACTCTTACCAGGGTTGATGACGACTCTGGCTTTCTGCAGGCAGTTGAATAGGGTATAAAGGTGTTGCTTGTGCTCCTCTTTACTGCTGCTAGCAATGAGTATGTCGTCGATGTAGATGAAAGCACCCTGTAGTGTATGGGTAATATTATCCATGATGGCCGTTCGGGGGTGGTTGTAGCTGTCTTTGGGATGTCCTCCTCGGTGATGGGGATCTGATGGT
>NW_023659533.1:10000-15000 GCF_015228065.2 Penaeus monodon
CCTGCGCTAAAGTTCGACATTCCAGATTTTCCCAACCAGAAGGTGTCATGTGACACTTTGTCTGGTTTCACCACATCACAGTCTAGCAACAAACACATTCTAGTGTTTGTGAACAATTTTTCTCACTACTGCGAATTGGTGGCGGTTCCGTCAAAGGCTGCGGTGCACGCCACAGAAGCATTTCATGACGTAATTTGTTGCCGTCACGGCTGTCCACATATTTAAGCTCGGATAACGGTACCGAGTTTGTAAGTCAGGTGTTAGCCAGTCTCACGCAGCAGCTAAATGTGACGCAGGTGAACGTTTTGCCGTTCCGTCCACAAGCTAATGGCATTACGGAATGTTTAAATAGATCCATTCTCACCGTTTTGCGTCAACTGGTGGACGACAGCAAGGACGATTGGGATGTTCTCCCCACTGTCCAGTCGGCCATCAATTCTACCTATCACTTTTCACTTTCTTCTCACGGGACAGGACAAACGGCTGCCATACGACCTCCTGGAGATGAGGTCGCGTCCCCTCTATGCGGACAACTATGCTGAGTATTTGGTTTCTCGACAGCAGCGAGTGTTTCTGCAAGCAAAGGCGTTCCTGACCAGGTCTCGTGACAGAATAATTGAGTACCAGCATAAGATCGCTCGTGCAAAATCTATCGGGGTCGGTTTCTTGGTATTTAAGAAAACTCATGCTCATACTACTATTCGGCCTAAGTTTAGTCCGTTATTTGTGGGTCCCTACAGAGTTGTGGCAGTAAAGAACAACAAGGCAGAGTGCAAGTCTGTTGCTGAAGGCTCTGTACAGTGGTTCCATTTTGACGTCCTGAAGCTGGCTGATCTGTATTATCAGTGTCAGGAATCATGATTGTCCTCTCATTGGTCATCCTTGCTTTGGTACATCATCCTCTTTCTCTTTACTTGCACTAGTCCTCGAGAGTTTAGCGAGTTCGTCAGGTATATGTGTTTCTATCTCTGATATTAGAGTTTTGTTTCTATCTCTGATATTAGCTGCGATTGCATGCTATTACCTGCACCGCTGATTCTAGGCTCTTGATGCACATGACATTCACCTATTCGACCGTATCTTATCAATGACGATTGCAGAGTTAAATTCTTTCATAGGGCCTCTCAGTCCTTGAGGTAGGGCGAGGATTGTTCAATTTTGTTTGGCAACATTGCGCACGTACTTTTCGGAGTTGTGGATGACGACACTCTTACATCCGACCTCAGGAAGTATAAGGAAAGCCTATCGTCTGTAGTTCACAGTTTCGACTCATCTGTTCATGCTGTCAACACGCTTGAGCACAACGTTCAGGAATTAGCTTCTGATTTTAAGGCTGTGCGAGGTAAGGTCAGTCAGATTGTAGGCACAGTAAACAAGGTTTCTCATCTTACCTCATTAACTTTAACAGTTTTTTTCGTATCAAAGCACAGTAAACAAAATTACACGGCAATTGAATAGTTTGGCAACAGCCCTCGTTCGTGCGGCGCACGGAGAGGTGTCGCCTGACGTGATTTCGCCTATTGACATGGGCGCGGTACTTCAGAGGTATCTTCATTTTCTGTCAAGACTCTTTTCCCTTTAAGACAATGCACTCGGCTTTAACGCTAGCCTGAGGTCTTTCCTCACTGCCTCTGGGCTGTCTGTGATTATTCCATGCATCTTGCTACTATCTTTAGGGGTACCACGTCCACCCCTTCCCACACAAAACAAACAGTTCATATTAATGGTTCACGTGCCTCACACATTTATTCTTTGAGAGCTAGGAGGTCATGCTCTATCCTTCCCTTCCTCTGACTTCTTAGACTCCTGTTTTGAAGCCTACCAAGGACACATTTGTGTGTTTTTCTTCACCTTTACCTTCATCTCTTCAGACTCCATCTTGTGCTCGTGGCTCTTGTTTCAAGTGGCCTGATCACCTCTGTTCCTTTGAGGAGGTGAGCGATCAACTCTCGCCTTTCATGCTCAGCCTTACACAGGTGACACTGATCTATTTCTATCATTCAACGGCCGCCACAATTGCTTGCGAGGAACTTCAGCCAGATAAGTTATTACAGGGGACCTTTGTCCTGCCTCATCATTGTGGGTTGCGTTCCCTGTCATTAAAAGTTCCGGCAATCAAGTCCTTCGTTACGGATGTCGCTGCAGATCCTATAGCGATTAATCCGGCGCTCCTAATCTTGCCGACAATCAACGTCACAATCCCAGAGTTGCATCTAATGGGCGTTAGTAAGGTTCAGGATGCTGACGTCCGGTTGATGTCAGACTTTCACATAAATTTCATCTACCCTGTTTATGTCACCTTATTAGGCATGTTGATCCTCTTATTAGTGTTTGGCGCATGTTATGCGAAAGCATATTGGATGCACAGGGAGGATGATCGTATCAGCAGTAAGGCCATCAAGCGTGCTTCCTCGTGTCCCCCATATCACAGACCTATCCTTGTACACCAGCAACGTCCCTAAGCACTGAGTACTTGTATATGTAGTTTGCTCTTCTTACTCTATCCTTTTATCGGAGTGCTCGAGGTTCAAGTAGATCCTTGCAGATTGCTTTGATCATTCCGGTCTAACAGAAAAAAAAACGGCTGATTGTTTAACGGCTCGTGGTAGGGTATGTTCACGCCCCCCCCCCCCCACCTGTCATATCTTTCTCTCCAACAATCCTGCATGGTCTGGTTGCCATTAGCCTGGTCATCGATACCCACACCACAGGCACGCGGTAGATGCAAGGAACTCCGCAGAGAGCTGAAGACTCAGGAATGATCATGTCGGACCGTCTACAGAGTGTGGTGCGATGGCGAGGACTTCGCGTAAACGGCGCCGTGGACGGGACACCGGAGGAGGACAGGAAGTAGGACGCCGCACAGGACGGGAGGAAGAGGAGGACGTGTGCTGTGGAGGATGACGTCTACAGTGTGCCGTCAAGCATTTCTCAGGGCGTGCAAGTAAGACAGCCTTGAGGTGGTGCGTCTGTCAGCGCCTCGAGGCGAGGCGAGGGTAGGTGGCAGAGCGGTGTGACATCTATTAATAATGGAATCTGACTGAGCTGGTGTGACATCCATTAATTAAGAGACCGGCTGGGCAGCTGTTGACTGCCTATCTACCACACCTTCGGCGAAAACAAGAAACGCTTGGAGGGTAACAGCTGTGTCCCCACGCCTAGGGTGGAAGCGACCCAGAAATACCCGAAGGAGTCAGTCCGAGTCCGTTCCTTGAACCGCGAACACCTTCCCCCTTAGCTCGTAGGAGCTGACGCCGCCTCCGCCACGTCTACCGTGTCAAGATCCATTCTAATCTACGTGTCTGTTCCCTTAGTTTTCCTCTGGACCTGCCAGATAATATAGTGGTATTCTAGTATGATTCAAATTAGAGACCATTATAGTGTGTGTGTGTGTGTGTGTGTGTGTGTGTGTTAGTGTGTGTGTGTGTGTGTGTGTGTGTGTGTGTGTGTGTGTGTGTGTGTGTGTGTGTGTGTGGTTTACAATAAGAATAATATTAATAATGATAATGGCAGTAACAAAAATATTAAAATCACTGACAATACCAATAACATCAACAACGACAATAATGATAATGATACTAAAAATAATAATAGTAATGATGATAATAATAATAATAATAATAATAATAATAATAATGGTTTAAATCTTAATTATAACAGTAATAAATAATAATAATAAAACAATACAAATATACTGATGATCATTATAACAATGATAATAGTAATAAAAATAATAATATCAAATATGATGATAATAATAGAATAAAAGATTACAGTGATATTTATAACAATAATGATCACAATAATAGTGATAATAAAATGACAAAAAATATTAAAGAAATAATAGTATAACAACATTAATGATAATACAAATATGAATAATGATAATTATTAAACAAGTAGCATATGTAGAATTAATAGTAACAGTGGTAATATTGATAATGATAATAGTAACAATAAAAATAGTAGTAATAATATCAATGATATATTATAATGATACCAAAGATAATGATGACACATTAGTAGGGCAATGATAATACAAGAGCATAATAAAGATTACAATAATTATGATCGTAAGTCGGTAAAAAAAATATTTATAGCAATAATGATGATGATAATAACAACAATAACACATATAGTAATAGTAATGATAATAGTAATAACAATATTATTATCGATATTATTGTTGTGCTTGTTGTTGTTGTTGTTGTTATTGTGATTATAATAATAATAATAATAATAATAATGATAATAATATAGTAATAATAATAGTATATAATAATAATAATGATAATATATGATAATAATAATAATAATAATAGATAATAATAATAATAACAATAATGATATGAAATATAATAATAGTAATAATAATAATAATAATAATAATAACAATAATAATAATAATAATAAAACCAAAGAAATAACAAGATCGATAATAATAATATTCATACTACTACTACTACTAAAACTAATAATAATGATAATAATGATATCACCATATCAATCATAATATCGATAATTATGATATCCAAGATAATAATAATGATAATAATAATGTTATCAATGATAACAATAATGAAAATAACATTAATGTTCATGGTAAATATAATTATAATGATAATAAGAAGTATAATAATAATAATAATAATAAGAATAAGAATAACAATAAAAATAACACAATAATTATAATAATAATAATAATAATATAATTATATTAATAGTGATAAAATATAAGAATGATGTTAAGAATAATAAAAAATGATAATAGTAATACAGTAATAATAATAATAATAATAACAATATAATAT
Source organism: Penaeus monodon (assembly GCF_015228065.2). Lineage (NCBI taxonomy): Eukaryota > Metazoa > Arthropoda > Malacostraca > Decapoda > Penaeidae > Penaeus > Penaeus monodon. Next base: position 14,812 of record NW_023659533.1, read on the forward strand.
AATAATAATAATAATAATAATAATACAATTGTAATAATAATGATAATAGTAATAGCGATAGTGAGGACAATAACAGTAATGATAATAACAACGATAATCATAATCATAATAATAATAATGGTAATAATAATATTAGTTATTATCATTTTATTATTATCATTATTATTATTATTGTTGTTATTATTATTA
>NW_023659534.1:0-21134 GCF_015228065.2 Penaeus monodon
CTTGTTTTCAAAGGACCCCCTTTTTCCTTCAATTTTCCCCTTTACTTCATTTTATCCCTTTACCTTTGGGTTTTTAACTGGAGAGCTGCACCTTGACAAAATTTTTTTCCCCGGGGGCCCCTGTTTGGGATCCATTCACCCCTTGGTGCAGTTTTTCTTTGATGACCTCAATGGATCATCTTGAAAGTAAGTATTTATCTATTCGGTTTTTGTTACTAGGTCCAAAAAAAACATGGGGGATGTGTGTTTAAATATGTGGCCAAACCCGGAAAGGTTTTTCACCACCCAGTGTTGCCAGAAGGGGGTTTTTTGGATCAAAAAAAAAAAAAAGAAGAGGGAAAATAACCCCTTGGTTTTGTGGGGAAGGGAGGGGGAGTACAAATCCTGGATCTTCCTCTCTCTGTCAATCATATATATATATATATATATATTATATATTATATATATATATATAATATATAATATATTATATATATATATATTATATATAACATACTACCATACACAAAAACATACACACAAACACACCACATATATATATATATATATAATATATATATATATTATATATATATAAAAATATATTTAATATTATATTAAAATTTTAAAGTTGTGTGTGTATGTTTGTAGTGTATATATATTTGTGGTGTGGTGTGTGTTGGGGTTGTGTGTGTTTTGTGTGTGGTTGGTGTGTGTGTGTGTGGGTGTGTGTGGTTTTGTGTGTGTTGTGTGTGTGTGTGTGTGTATATTATATAATATATATTATATATTTTATATATATAATATATATATATATATATATATATATGTATAATATGTTATATAGTATATTGTAATATATATTATATTGTAATATAATATTTATATGTAATATATTATGTATTATATATATATTTAATATATTATATATGTTTATATTAAGTATATATATATATATATTATATATAAAAATATATATATATATATATATATATATAATATATTATATATGTGTATAATTAAACACACCACACACCACACCCCCACACACCACACACACACACCCCACACCACACACACCACCACACACAACACACACACACATTATATATAATATTATATAATATATATATATATTTTATATATTTTATATATATTTTATATAATATAATGTGTGTGTGTGTGTGTTTTATATTTTAAACCTATACATATATATTATTTCTATTACATTTATAAACATTATATTATAATTATAATTTTTATATATATATATATAATATATATAATATATATATATACCATATATATACATATTATACTATATATAAATATTTCCAATTTTTCTAATTTTATATATAATATATATAATATTATATAATTAATATATATATATATATATATATATATACACATAAGGCCGCGGTGGCCGAATGGTTAGGCGTCGGACTCAAGACTGTCACGACGGCAAATTTAATTCGGGGGGTTTTAGTCACCGCCGCCGCGTTGTTCCTTGGGAAGAACTTTTACCCTTGACTGCCCACCTACCCCTGGGGGGCCAAGCCAGCCCAAGTCCGTGCTGGGTTCCAAACCCGATAAAAAAGAGAAATTACCTAAAAAAAAAGGGGACCACCGCACTCTCCCCTGAAAAAACTGGGGGGCCCCACCCGTACCATCCAAAGCATCACAAAATGAAACAAATTAAGTATAATGTGTACCACGGGGGCTCAGCATGAACCTCCATTAAAAGAAAAAGATTATTACATAAATTATATATTTCATATATTATATATATTATATATTATATATATATATATACTATACATATACATATAATAACATTATATATTTAATATTTTAAAATTAATATAAATTTATTATATATTTTATTATATAAAATTACACACCCCACACCACACTATATATATATAAATATAATTTTATTATATTATATATATATATTTTAAATAATTAAAATATAATATTATAAAATATCTATATATACTATAATATAATAATAATAAAAATATTACATAAGATTTATTTCATATAAAATATATATATACATTAGATATATATATAATATAATAATATTATAATTATTAATATTAATATATAACATACAACACACCCCCAAAACACACACACACACATATATATATAATATAATATATAATATTTTAAAAAATAGTAAATGTATATGTATTTACAATAATAATTATAATTTTAAATAATTATATTATATATATTTTATATTTATATATATAAAATATAAATTATATATAAAATATATATATATATTATATATAATATAATATATTATAAAATTTATATATTTCTTAAAATATACACACACACACCACACACTTTTATATAATATAATATATATTATTTTATAATTATTTAATATATTATTTATATATATATTATAAATATTAATATAATGTGTGGTGTGTGTAAAATATAATATAATTTTTTATAATATATATACTATACATATATTATATACATTATATATTTTATAATATATATATTAATATAAAATATTTATATATATATATTAAAATTTATAAAAATATATTATTATATTTAATATTATATATATTATTTATATTAAATTATATATATATATAAATAATATATTTTAAAGTTTAATATTTATTTTAAAAAAGTTTATATATATATATATAATATATATAATATATTATGTATCTTTTTATTTTTAATATATATTATATTTTTATATATACTTTTAATATATATATGTTATATATTATATATATATATTATATATTAAAATTACATATAAAAATATATATATGTATTATTTATATAATTATTATTTATTATTATCATTTTTGTTATTAATATATATTATATATTTAATTGTTTTATTTTTGATAATTATAAAATTTTATTTATTATTATATTTTATTTTTAATATTTTTTTTTTAATTATTTATTTATTTTGTATTTATGTTGTTTTTTAATTATTTTAAATTATTTATTTTTTATTTATTTTTATTATATTATATATTATATATTTACTACTATATTCCCTTATTTCTCTATTCTTTCTCTTTTTCCTTTTTAAAATTTTTTTATCTTAACTTTTCCTTATTTCCAAATTTATTTTTTCTATTATTCATAATATATATTTATCTTTTCCCCCCTTTATTAAATCCCTTTTTTTTCACCTTAAATTTTTTTTTTTTGTTTTTTTTTTTGTTTTTTTTTTTTTTTATTTATTTTATTTTTTTTTTTTTTTTTTAAATCTTTTTTCTATTTAAAATATTTTTTATTTTTTTTTTTTTTTTCTTTTTATTTTTTATTTTATTTCTTTAACTTTGCCTTTTTTTTTTTTTTTTTATTTTTATTTATATTTTTTTTTTATATTTTCCGCCGGTCGTTTCGTCTCTCTCTGCCCCAACAAAAGGCGGGCTAGCGCGGGTGTTATATACAGGGTCGTAAACACTAAACCGCCCCAAAGAGGCCCCACCCCACAGCGTCCCAAACACCGGGGAAGGAAACCCAATGGCGGGCAGGGCATAAAAGTAACACAAAATGACAGTTTTTCCCTTTTATTTACACAAGTTATTTCCCCTACCTTTTCTATAGGCAAAATCAGGGGAAACCCCTGTCAACAGCAAAATCAGTTTATAACAGGTAACCCAATTTTCTAGGTCACAAGGGCAACACAGGGTCTTAAAAGGGAGCAGCCCCCAAAACTGCCTCTCTCCGCTTTTTCCCTCCCTCCTCCCTCACGCCAGCTCGTCATTTTTGCCCAGGCCCCTTCAGTTAACACTTTTTTCCACAGAGCAAGACCACTGGCGTAGCAACCCCCCCCACGAGCAACGACCCGTCTGCTCGAAATACCAAAACCCTGAAACAAACTACAGAAATTTACAAAAATTTAGTCCTCAGGAACAAACAAATTCTTTCAACAAAGAAACCGAAATTGAAAATCATTCTCGAAACCAAAATTTTTCACCCACGGGGCTTTTTTCGCTCTCGCGGGGGTCGCTCTGGAGGGGTGTGGGGGGGGTAGATTGGCAGGGGCCCCCAGAGGGGTTATCTCCGTCTAAAGCCCTGCTATGGTCACCATTGACGTCGTGAAATTGCCCCCCCCCAAATGCTCGCCCTCATCCCCCCCCGGGTCAGCGTCTCCCACGTACTCATCCCCGCACTGGGGCTAATTCACTTTTTTTCACCATGCCCCAGGAGAGCTTCCGGGCCCATGGTAACGCCACACCGGGTGCCCAGCCCTCGGGGAAAGTCGGCAACGCTCCACATCAACCAACTCCTCCTCCCTGACGTCTTTTCTGGATCTCCGTTCCTTACAAGTGCCCAGCTTTGCCCAGCTGGCACCTTCGGGGCTTATCGAGAATTAGCTCCCAACACTGAACTAACCCCCCCCGGGTCCAAAGGCCCCGCCCACCCTAGCCTCACCAGCTGCAAGTTTGGTTGGGCCCCACGGGGCCCTCTACTCCACGCTCACTCTTGACAGTCGCACCGGATTTAGACTCGCCCGGGGGGCAAGGTGCAGTCGCTCAGCTGTAACTACCTCTGCACAGCCAACCTCTAAAAGCAGGGCACCTCTTCCCCCGTGCCCCTCCCACTTCCGCCCAAAGGTCGACACCCCTTCTCTGCGTCGGTGTCAACCCCAGCAAACATGCTCGTCCAGATGGCCACATACACCGCAGCCCCCGCACCTGCTGCCCACGAAATCGACCCCCACGGGCCCCTTGAGTGCAACAATCCCCCTGACACCACAAGTCTCTGGGGTGCGTCGGGAAGTCGCTAGGGGCCCAAAACTATCAGGCCACACTGGGGTCTTCTCAGCCCCAGTGTCCACTGTCGCGCATGGCTTCCCATTATTGACCCCCTCCACCGCATGGCTGGTTCGACGGCACTTCCCAAAGTGGGGGCCCGGGAACCGAGACGGCGGGTTTCGGCCCCCTTTCCCCCACCTGTCCGAGTTTTCCGCCTGTACCACTTCCTTACCCTTTGGACATGCATCAATGGTGACCATACCTGCCACAGTCCTTGCAGCATGCTAAAGGCATCAGAATCTGTTCGGTTTGAGAGGACGTTTTCCCGCTCCCCCCAAACCCCTACGTCTGTCCCCTTCCTCACCCGGCCCCAACCCCATCCCAAATGCTACCTTCCCACTTTACCCTTTTCCGGGCCCCGGAGATCACGGGGGGTGAGCAGCTGGCCCTGGGCCCCACTCTTTTTCCCTTGGGAAGGCCTCAACCCCCAAAGGCCCCGCCAGCGCCACCTGAGGTTTTCAGGGTGTGCCTTTTGACGAGATTTGCAGCTGCGGGTCCTGCAAAGCGTTAACAAGAAATCGCAGGCCCAAAAACACATCTCTTCTGCTGCCGCAGGGGACGACCCCTTACCACGCCTCCACATCCTCGCCAGCCTGGGCAGTGTCTCGCCCCGCTCACGAAACGCTTTTTCAAAAAGGGGCCCCATATACTGGGGCCCCGGTGAGGGGGCCCGAAAGGCGTTTCAAAGCTCCGCTACGCTGGGGAAGAGGCTGTTGGGATGGCGGGGAGAAAGCCCCAACACTTCCCGCGGGCCCCTTGCGCTGTTACCAGCTGCAGGGGCCCTTTTCTTTCCCGGTCCAGCCCCGGGCAGATGCCAAATTTCAATTGGGGGGACATATGCCTCCAGGCCCCCTTCCCCTCGTACTCACTGGCTTACGCCTACAGAATTTTGGAAAGGGCCCGGGGGGTGCAGGGGGGGAGAACGCGTGCCCCTGAAATAACACCCCGGGGGGGAGGAAGGGGGTGAGGGGGGCAACGAGGCGGGGGTTTACCCGGGGCCCCATTTTCCGCCACCTTACCCAGGGGGCGGTTCCGTTGGGGCCCCACCTTCTGCAGCGCCACTGGCTGCGACCGACGCTGCGAGGCCCGGGGTTCCTGCATGGGCCCCAGCAGACCCAGTAAACTGACCCGGCATCTGTTTCCCAAACTCGCTCCTTCTTGCTTGCAAAGTTACTACCTCTGACGCGCCTTTCCCCTTCACTTCCTCCCCCGGCCCTGAAACCCCGCCCTTTGAGTCGCACCCCCTCCATCGTTCACTCTTCCGCTGTTGCAGGCCTTGTCGGGGGTACTGCGAGTTTTTCCCTTCACAGATGCAAGATTCTCTGTACCCTCAACAAGTCGGCAGAACTGTTCCTCGCCTTCCCTTTCCGCATCTCGACGAGATGGTGCCCTGCTCGGTGCCCTCTGGCCTGCTCTTCTGCCCTTTGTCCTTTCCTCCCTCTACCGGCCAGCATGGCGGACAGGTCCCCTCTGGCTCGGTTCACCTCATCGTGCCTGCCTCATTTATAGACTCCTCTACATGGTGCCGCCTCTTTGGACTTGATAAAACGGGGCGCCACTGTCAAAAAATCCAATCCCCTCCGACACCAAAAGTTACCCGGGGCGCCTCGTCCTCGCCCCCAAAACAAGGGAGGCTACAGACGGGGTGTTTTTTAAAGGGCTGAAAAACTGAACAGCTCCAAGAGGGACCGAAAACCCCAGCGTCCCGAACCCCAGAGAGGAAACCCAAGTGGCGAGGCAGGGATAAAAAAACAAAAGCATCTTTTCCCTTTTTTTACCAAGTTTTTTTACCCCTACACTTTTCTATAGGCCAATACAGGGGGGAAAAACCCCCATGTCCACAGCCTTCAGCTTATAACAGGGGAACCCAGATTTTCTCAGGCACAAGGGCACAACAGGTCTTTACAGAGCAGCACCCAAACCCCTCTCTCGGCTTGTTCCTCCCCCTCCGCTCACCCACTCTCATGTTTTCCCAGGCCCTTCAGTTAACACATGTTTTGCAAAGAAAAGACCCACTGCTAGCAAATATATATATAGATATTATATAAATATATATTATATATAATAAATAAAATTAATTTTATATATTTTATAATCTATATATATTTTAGAATATTATTATATATATATATAATAATATATATATAAAATAATATTAATATAGTATTTATATATATATATATATATATAATATATTATATATTATAATATAATATATATTATGTATATATATATATATATATTGTAAAATATAAATTTATATTTTATATTATATATATATTTTTATTGTATTTTAAATTTTATAAAAAAAAAAATATTAATATAATATATTTATTTTGTGTGTTTAATATAATATCTTAAAATATATATTTAATATAATAATATATTAATAAAATATTTAATAAAATAAATTTATATACATATATACATATACAGCTACATAATATACTATATTTACTATTATAATATACTATTACTTTATATACATATACAAATCATACAATTTTATACAAATTTTCATATATTACAATATATACATATACATATTATACTATATTACATTACATATAATATTATTGCATAACATATATATACTAACATATATAAATATTTTTATACAATATATACATATATATAATATACATACACAGATGCATATATATATATATGTTAAAATATATTTTTTTTAAACATACATATATTATATACTACATACAAAACATACATACATAACATACATCATATACCCAAATTACAAATAATATACATACAACATTAAAATACATACTTACATACATACATTAAGGGGTAGTGATATTTGTTTTGGGGGCTCACTCTTTATTTTAAAGAGTTAATAGACATATGGGAACACCGAGCGATGTCTGGGGGTAAGCGGGGGCTGTGTCAGGTCAAACCCCCGGGGGGGGAGGCTAGGCCGACCTTACCCCGTGGATTGGGACAAAAATGTCGGGTCAGGCGAGGTCAATAACATTTTCATCACGCCCTCGCTGACTCAAGGTTATTATTTGGGATTTGAGCCAAGTGGTAAACCCACGGGGTCTTTTAGTACTTTTGTTATGCTAATCAACTTGCTTGGCCCCTACTCGCACCCCGCCTCGAGGGGGCCTTAATATGCCTCAAGAGTGACCTAAATTGGCTGTTTTTTTGTCTCACGTATGTTTTTCCTTGCATCTTCGTGCTGCTCTCCTGTTTTCATCTTCCCGGCTTCAGTGTAATCTGTCCGTTCTAAAAGTCTCGCACAGGTCCTCCTTAATTTTAATTTGTTAACTTCTCGTATCCCCGTCCAGGCCTAATCGGGGCGTCCCATCCACAGTCCCCACAGATCTCGTCCCGGGCTTTCTCGGGGGGTTGCTGTCTTTTTTTCCCCTTAAACTTCATCTGGATTATGGGCGTTCGCAGGGGTGGAAACTCAGGCGGGTGATACCTGCCTGACGGCTCCTGGAGTTGATTGGGTTGTGGGCGCTGCCAGGCGTGCCCATTTCCCAGCTCCTGGGCGACGAACCTGCAAAGATGAGTTCTTGGTTCATGTGATCTATCTCGGCAGGGGCCCTCCATAAAAACATGGGACGCTTAACACCTGCCTGATGACATCCTGGGCCCCAGGCCTATGGCGATCTTCCCATGACTCCTTCCCCCAGCATCCCAGGACCGGTCTGCCAGGATCCTCCTTCGTGCCCTGTTGGTTGTCATCGGGGCCGATTTTTCAATAAAGTTTGGATAAATCATCCGTAAGGGCCAGATAGCAAGAAAAAGAAGGGGAAAAAGAGAAAAGAGGGGTTAAATACCCTAGCCGTTTTTTTTATATGAATTTTTTGGGTTTTTATGTTTATTTTTTTAATTTACTTTGTTTTTTTTTTTTTTTTTTTCACAAAAAAAAAAATAAGAGGGGGCGCCCTTAGCGATCTGCAGGACCGGGCTTGAACTACCAACCGTCTATGATTTGAAGAATAAGAGAAACGAAACAGCAATCCGCAAGGATTTATTTAAACCAAATTGTCCCCGAAAAGAAAAAAATGTATGGTCCTGGGCCACGACGAAAAAATTTTGCGGGCAAAAAGGGGTACATATAGATTTTTACGCCGGCATAAACAGCAAAAAACCCTATTAAAGAAAAGGTTTCAGTGTCTTTTGTTCTCATGGTGAGTAAGTCTGAAAGGGGTGCTGTGTGTGTTAACGACGGGAGCGTGAATGATGAAATAAGATGACCTCCCCAGAGAATGAATCACAAAAAACAATATTTAACGAACAATATTACAAAATAGATAAAATTTGCAAAGCTAGCTACTAAAATTATTTCAAATCCACATTGAATTCAAAATTAATATTCGACAGAATGTATCATGAAAGAATGAAAAAAATTTTTCGTCAAATTTTAGCAGCAAATCTTCTCGGGTCAGAAAAATGAATGCCAAGGAATGTCTGCTATGTTTTAATTCACGACGGGGGGATTAACCCCCAAAACATACCTGAAAAGAACGGAGCCCGGAAAAACATAAAATACCTGCTCTTTTTTTGTGTATCTGTGACATTCCCACGGTATCTACAAAAACACACAATCCCTGGGAAATTTCCCAAAAAATGCAAGCCTTAAAGGGTGAGAAAGGCTTTATTTAAAAAGCAATAATTTTAGCTTAAACCGTAGTCCTAATTAATTAACGGATTAAAACCCCAGTCACACCAAACCAAGTTTCTAAACGAACAAATAACTTCGGGTTTTTCCTGTCCTACTTATAGAACGTCAAGCGCAACTATTTGCTTTACGCAAACCCCCGGGGATATCGGGTAGCCTTGCATATGATATGGGGGAGTCCTACGTTAACAAAATAAAAAAATTTATTAAAATTGCGTGACCTCCGTTCTAGCCCCGTGCCCCAAAAACAGTAACCGTGCTACAGTTAATCCCTTTGGGTTTGACTGGAAAAAGAAAAGGTTAGGTCAGGTCAAAGCCCCAAAAAGCGAAACAAAAAAGCAGGTCAGTTGGGCGAGGGGGGAACGAGATAAAATGAAATGATATCATGATAAGAAAAAATCACGAAAATGTTATATTCTTGAGATGAAACATAAATCCTAAAAAAAGAAAAATTTAAATTAACTATTTAAAAACAAACGATATTCACTTTTTGACCACATACCGTATCACACGAATGCTCTGAGGCAAAGAATAGGTGGAACGTGCGTTTGCCGTCACTTGGGAATTTTACCCCCGAAAAAACCCAAAGGCTTCACACTTAGGGAAAGAAGGGAAAGAAAGCGAAAAGGGCCCAAACAGTACTTAGGGTTTTTGTTTTTTTAGACGTCTTGGAAAGCGGGCGAGCATTTTTCTTCGAAGGTTTGTGTTCATGCTGCAAGCCCAAAGGACGCCAACCACCCGACACCAGCCTGTAGAGTCTAGAGTACCTAGTGCGTGGGTTTTTAAGGGAGTATTTGTCGTGGGTTCACTCTTTATTGGAGTAACCCAGTATGGGGGAAAACATAGACGATTCTGGGGGGAACGTGGGGCCGTGGGCAGGTCACTTTCCCGGAGGGAGGGCTTGGCCAACCTTACCACCGGCACTGGCGACGAACTGTCGGGTCAGGCAAGTCGATAACTTTCGTCATCTACTCCCTCGCTGACTCAAGGGTTTCTTTTTTGGGGTTTTTGGAGCCGCGGGGAAAAACCACCACGGGGTCAAATTGGGTACTTTTTTTATATCTAATCTACAACGCACACACACACAAAAATAATGTGCTAGTGTTTTTTTAAAAGTATAAAATCTTTCATCCATTAAAGGGCTTTCCCTTTCCTCCCCTAATTTTTTCTAATTTTCAAACGTCTTATTGTACACTTTAAAAAAACCTTTTAAAGTCTAGTAATAATCCACCCACTGTTTTTTTTTTGTAATTTTTCAGAACCTTTGTCATAAAAACAGAATTGCTACACATGCCTGTCTTCCAAAAAGAAAATTGCTTACCTGAATTTTGTTTTTTTACAAGTACGTTAATCACTTTTTTCCCATTATCTTCTGACTACAGGGTTAACAGAAGGGTTTGTATTGTTACCACTTTAAATAAAAGGGAAAGTTAAAGGTTTTAATTTTTGGTATTTTTCCCTGTTCTCATGAAATTTTAAATAAAAGCTACACATTTTGTTTGTCCCTTTTCCTAAAACCTGTTTAAAACTTCATCACTCAGTCTTATTATCTTACTGTATTATTTGACAAAAGTAGAAAAGGTATGATTGAGAATGAATATCTTTACAATACAAGAATGTTTTTACCGGGATTCGATTGCATTTCTGTGAAGACGTAAACAAACCGGTCAAATACATCTCTTTATTTTGAAAAATATTTTATTTTAATTTATACTTTTCCTTTAGTCTAGTCTAAACCCGTTTAGTAGGTCTTTTATTTAGTTCTTTTAGGTGGGGTTTTTGATATTCGACTGCATTTGAATGGGTTTTTTTCATTTCAAAATAGGGTCCTCAACAAACACGACTCTTTTTTTGCATTGCTGTGTGAGTGTATGCAGCATGCACTTGAAGGGGGAATTAATCCATCATATACATCCAAATCTTTTAATAAATTCTCTTAGCTTTTAAATAAATGTATGACAATATTTCGACAACTCTTTTTAAAACTCTTTACAAATCCTACTGTCAGCCTTTAAAAAAATGGGTCAAAATTCTAAAAAAAACTTGGCATGTTATTTATTAAAAGGCAGGGAAAAAAATTTCAAAATAAAAAAAATGCAGATGCAAGAGACTGAAATTACTGCTAAAAAAAAAAATATAAAATCCTTTTAAGAAAACATGACTAGCAATTAGCTTTAACATAATTTCAAAATAATACACATATCAAATAAATGCACATTCTAATGGATCATCAAATCTGGTACAATCCACTTACGGAAATTATTTTAATAATAAAATTTTTTTGAAATAAGGCTTTTGGAAACAATTATATATAGGATTTAAAATGAAATAAAAATGCGACAGCCAACAGTATAGTTACCCAATCCCAGTAATCACTTTTAAACCCTTTAAAATAAATGATAGTTTGAACAATGGAAATTAAAAACAGAAAGAGCTTGTATTATGTATTACCAGAAAATAAATTGGGGAAAAGGGGGGAAAAAGAAGGGGGTTGCCTTTGGAAAACCCTTTTGATTCTCTTCTTCCCCCCCACTACAGCTGTGTGGAGTATCTATTTTCCCGCATTTCCCCCCCCCTCCCCCTCAAAAAATTTTAAACAAAAAATAAATAATGAAAAATTTTTCCCAAAAAGCTTGGGTGGGAGTATGGGGGATAAAAAAAAATTTATAAAAAAACCTACAAAATTTTGAAAAAATATTATAACCCCTCAATGTACAATAAAAAATTGTATAATAAAAAAATTTCCCCGTACATGATCGGATGCCTGGCTTTTTTATGCTTTAGTTATATACAAAAAAAAAAAGCTTTTGGCACCGTTACAAAAAACTTGAAACACCTTTTAAAATTTCCTTGTTAGAAACTGTCAAATGCTGATGCAACCATGACCCCCCTTGGAAAATAAAAAGGAACTCCCCTTTAGTCTTTATCATAGTATTGGGAAAAATCTAGAAAACCCTTTTTTAAAAAAATTTTTTGCTCAATCTACTTTTTGCTTCAGAATAAAAATAAAAAACACATCATGAATTCTAAGACCCTGCTCAAACAAATTTTAGTACTGATAACAGAGGCATTTTTTTTTAGTGGTGGTTCTATAGGGTCATTCATCTCATATTAGCATTTTTCATTAAGTAGTCATCACCAATCCATTTGAAAAAAAATCATGTAAAGGATTCCACTGAAAAAAACGGTTATATTTTTTCCACTCCCATCCCCGTGTTTTCATCCTATTTCATCATTACTTCAAAAATCTTTTAAAACTAAATACTGTTTAAAAGTAAAAGCAATGGAATTTTACATCTGTGGCAAATAAATATTTTTTTAGAAAAATAAATCTAACTTCCAAAAAAATTTGGCTAAATAACTTGATTTAAATAAACTAAAGTGAGCTTAGTAAGGGGCAAACTCGTTTTCCTTCCTTTTAAAAAGAATTTCTTTTCTGTCTCAGAAAGACAAGAATAACTTTTTGTGCTGAACAATTCACTATTCAACGCTATTTTTAAACATATTTAAACAAAAAAGGATGAAATACAGAAAAGGATTCAGTTTTTGGGTCCCTAGTCCTGATGATTTGAATGGGGGAAACTAAAACAAATTTATTTAATATCTTTTTTCCCCTTTTAACCCCATTAGTTTTTGTTTTTATATTTTGCATGCTTACAAAATTTCATCCTTTCAAAACAGTAATCCAATGGATGCCAATACCTTTATTAAGAGTAGGGTTGCTTTATATTTTTTAATGATAAATCAAACAACAAAAAAATCATTTGAGCTATTCCCTCAGTAATTTTTGAAAACTTAAAAATTTTATTTTTATGAAAGTCAATATTTTCATCTGGTAATTTTAACACTTTATTTTTTTAAAAAAAAAGTTACTTTTTTTGAAATTATCCACTAAAACTTATGAAACAAAATAAAAGGGTTTTGTCATAACCTAAAACTCCCGCGACGTCAACCCCAATTCACAAACTTTTTTTGTAACTTTTTTTTTGAGCTGTCGCACTATGCATTATTATTACATGCTAAAATTTGAAAACTATCAACCAAGATTCATAAAAAAATTGAAACCTTTATATTTACCCCAAAATACGCACAGATAGATCGTTAGCAATAAGTAAAGTCATTTCTACTCCTTTTTCCCTTTTAACAGAAAATGCCTACACCAGAGGCTCCTACTTTCAAAATCAGTTTTTCCAAAAAAACCCCTGGCCTCCTTGAGGTCTGGGAGTTGAGTCCCAATTTAAAGAAGCCCCAGCAAAAGTATGATTTATCATAGGGCTGTAAAAAGGGAACTCAAACTGGTACCAAAAAATTTTAATTTGCCATTTATTAACTCATTCTCCCTTTTTTCATCCTGAAATGTTAAGACTTTAGAGGCCATATAAGTCTTTTAAAAAGAAAGGGGTCCCCCTTTGCATATTTTAAATGACTTTCCATTATCCCATACCCCCCCGGGCCCATACCTATACCGTCAAACAAAAAAAACTCATCATGCTGGGTATAGCTATAGCGTCGCAACGGCTGGGCGAGTCAAGGGGAAAGTTGTTAAAAGTAGCAATTTCCCGGGTCAAAGGCAAAAACATCATTGAGGGGTTAAAAGATGAAACGGGGGAAAAAGAGTAAAAAAAATTGGGTTGCAGAATAAAAATACTTTTTAAGTTTTGGGGGTTTTGAGAAAAAAAATTTTAAATAATAGTTTTCTCATGTTAAAAAGATTTTAAGGGAATGAGAGGGAGAGGAGAGAGAGGAGAGAGGAGAGAGAGAGAGAGAGAGAGAGAGAGAAGAGAAGAGGGGGAGAAGAAGAAGAGAGGGAAAAGAGAGACGGAGACAGACTGACTTCCGATTTTTTGAGAATATTCTTGGAACCACTGCTTTCCACCATATAAACAAAAAAGCAAAGAAGAGATTGACTGCTTTGTGACTTCTTTTTAAAATACACCCCAATGTACTTTTCACTGATCTTCAGAGTAAGCTTACAAAAAAATCAGCAGGGGTTTGGGACCATGGGGCCTGACCTCCATATTTGGTGCCAAACGGCGTGTGGTTCCAGAAAACTGGGGAAATGTAGGCCAAGATGAATACAAATGTTCTACACACCAGCCTGTTTGGGTCCTTGGGGGAAAGGCACGAGTGAAAAGGGAGCGGTAAAATCTTCACACAACACGCCGGCAGGGGGAGTGTCTCACTGACGTCTCATAAAGTTCCCCCGGTTTAAGGGGTTCCCCTCCCCATCCTAAAACCAAAGGAATGCATAACTGAAAGTTGTATCTTCCACAGAGTAAAATGCCCTTTTGCAGGTGTGAACGGGCAAACTCCACCATTACCAGACCGTAAACCCGTCAAGGCTCGGCACCTTTTTTCTGACCTTCCAGTTCCTTGTTGATCCCCCTGCTTCTCTGTCATCATTTTGGGATGTCACTGATGACGGGAAACGTCCATACAAAAAAGTACTATCCGGAAACTTTTCTAAATATTGTTTGAGGGTTTAGAGCTACCTGCAGCCAAAATGCATATTCCTAATGTTTTTAACTTCCAAGAAATGACAAAAGTCTGCCATGCGGTCCCCCTGCAAAAGCAACTGCTGACCCCCGCTGTGCTGAGTGGCTGAGCTGCAGCCAGACCAAAATGGGGCCCGTGCCCCCGGGGGGGGAGTTCTACCAGGGAGGTCGAAAAAGCACTATCGAGTTGGAAATTCAAATCTATCAGTTTTGCAGCCCTCTTCCACTCCGCTCTTCTTTTACGTTCTCCCATCGGAGTCCCTGTTCCAAAAAAAAATTATTGTCAAAAAAACTTTCCTCATAACCAAGTATTGTTTTATAAATATCATCAAAAAAAGTAGTGCTTATTACCCATTGGCATGGATAAAGCTGTGCTCATTTTTTGAATTTTTTTTTTTTGAAAGCTTTTTCCAATGATATCAATATGATTGTGTTATTTTTATTATAGACTTTTATTTTATTTTTCTGTAAAGTTATTGACATTTGAACAGCAAAACAAGATACCATAAAAAAATTTTTAAAAACAGGAAAAGGGTGAGACAGGAGCACTCATTATTGAAACACTGGGGGCTTGGTACTTGTGGAGCCTCTTTGTGCAAAAAAATAAATTAATTTAAACCCCCAGTGGGTTGGCATATCCCCCGCATTTCGGTTAAAAAAAAAGACTACTTTTAAAAAAAATTAAAGGGTTTCTTCTAATGTACCATTTCCCCCCCAAAATTTTAAAAGCGTTTACATCTACCCTCTTTACGGGAAATGGGGTTCAAGATCTAAGCACATGGATTTAAGAGGGAAAATTCTTCTTCAATTTCTTTTTAAAGTTTAATGCATCCAAACATTTTCTTACATGAAAGGGGTGAAAAGTTATGATTATTGGATTATGTAGCATTGACAATTTTTGATATCATGTAATAGGTTAGGGTGTTATTATATTTAATACCTACTAAAAAAAGTGCATAAAACTCATATTTCCTGCTGCGAGTTTTTTCATTCTTCTGCGTCTTACTCCGGGAAGCCCTCTTGGAAACTCTAGGGGTTTTTTTCACTGCTGTATCAAGGGATCCCGGTCATTTGCCACGCTGTTACATTGCCAGCGGCATTTCCTCACCCGTCATAATTGAATTAGCTGCCTGATACTGTGTGCGGTTGATCTTTTTGATAACGTAAATTAATCTCAGCATGGTATGCATTAAATAAAAAATAATTACAGAGAGGGTTTTAAACTTCCCTGTTTTCCCTTTTAAACCCCAACGGCAACCTCAACTACTTTGCCTACTTGTTCTCGCACTTAATTCCGTACTAATTTTTAAAATGTTTCCTTAGGTGGTATGCACAACTTTCAAAAGTTTTTTTTGAATGCAATTTTTCTGAAAATTTGCTTTGTATTTATTTAAATTTTAAAGTGGATAAGTAAAAAAATATTTTTCAACAGGGTCAAAAATTTTTTCTTCACTTCCAGGATATTCATTGTTATAAGTACTTTACATCAAACACACTAAAATTTTTCCTGTCAGTTTTTTTCATTACCATGTGAAATATTGTAAAAGAAAATGTCCCTATCACACAACCAAAGGCACAAAAAATAGTGCTTGTGAAAACAAAAATGGTAGTATCTGGGGAGGGGACCAGGAATCACACAACGTCTCATACATACCTTTATATATTACAAAGAAATTGCTAGAATTTAAATTTTTTTACATCTATCTAATTTTTAAAAAAAAACATTCTAGTTGTTTGCCCCTGTGCACAAGATCAAAAATTAAATTGTCAAGGGAATGGCTTTGTCTGGAAGGCATTCCATTTGCATGCAGAAATGTAAAAATTGAGGAAAAGTGCTTTAAAGGGGCCTTTATAAAAAATTTTTAAAAATAAATTTTCATCAATTATTATAATTATTACTATATCATAATAATAAATTTTTATTTTACTATTATCCTTGTTTTATTTATTTTATTTTATTATTATTTTATTTTATTATATTATCATTATTTCATATTCATAAATTTTTATTAAATCACTATAATAAAAATTTGAATAGTAAAATTTTAAAAACAATTTTTATTTAATAATGATAATCATCATAATAATAATATAATCATTATTATTTTCTATACTATTTTTTTTTTAAATTTTATAATAAAATAATAATAATAATAATAATAAAATGGGTTTCAAAGCAAAATAAAAGTGATATATTCAGGGTCATATAGAAAAGGGGTTTAAAAATGAAAAATTAATGGGGGGGGGGGGGGGATGCTGTTGTTAACCCTTTGCCCCGGGGGGGCATGTACGTACATCCAGGCATGCCTGGACTTCTGCCTGGACTATTGCCGGGTGGCAGTAATACTGCCATGGTGTGCATTCCCCCGTTTTCCGGGGGGCTGTATTTTTTTTTTTGCCACTAAAAATGTATTATGTATTTTTTTAACATTTTTTTCTCATTTTTCCTATTCTATGCTTTCAAAAGGGGGGGCCTGGGACTTCGGGGTAGCTCAAAAAAATTACGTCGGTAATGACTCTTTGGGCCAGAATTTTATTATATTCACAATGATATGTAAAAACGTGAAAAACCGTATGTATTTTGGAAAAAAAAAATAAGTATTTAAAAAAAGCTAAACATAAAATTATTCTATATGGAAGTGATAATAAAACCTTTAAAAACAAAATTATCTTATAAAAAAATTTAAAAAAAAATGCAAAAGAAAATACAACAAACCTGGGTTCAACTCCATGATGCCCCTTGCTTATTTTATTCAGACATAAGCGAATACGATAACTAGGGAGTCTATATTGGGTTTTTTTTAGTGATGGTTCATATTTTTATTGGCGGGGGTGTTGTGTGTTTGGGTGCGATGGGGGTTAAAGGTTCATTGGTTCACCTCCCCCCGTTGGAGGCGCTTCGAGTCCCCCAAAAGCCTCATTAAACCCGGGTGGGTGTTGCCATTCTAGGGTTTTGCCACTCTATCCGAGCTCCACCCCCTAAAACACATTGAAATTTTTTAAACTCTTTTTTTTCCCTTTTATATACGTTGGTGAATTGATTTAAAGAAAAAAATCATGAGTGCAATGAACCGAAGTGTGGAAAGGGAAAATTTTTAAAATTTTATTTTGTATTTAAATGCAGCCTCCTATTATTAGAACTGGGCTCTTTTGATAGTTCAGCCCGCTCCACCATTTGGCCCCTTTTAGGACGAATATACCCCCGGGCCCTAATCTAAGGCTGGAAACCTTCACTCCTTTCCACCGACATTTCCCGACAAAATACGCAAACAGGTTTTTTTTTTTCTTTATTTGTTAATTGTACATTTTTTTAGGAATATAACTAAAAAAGTGCAATATCGTATTTAATACCCCCCCGGACGATCTAATCCTAAAGGGTTTCCCCAAAAAAAACCCTTTGGTTAAATTTCAAATAAAACGAAAACAAAGAAACCAGGACCATATAAACAAAAAAAAATTCCTATAGTCTTGATTTATCAAAAATATGGCATGTTCTTAGTATTACAAGAAAAAGGCAAAATGCTGGTATTGGCATGAGCAGTCGATGCTAGGGTACCCTTGACCCCCCGCAGCAGGGCCCGGGCCCCTATGAATACAACCCCCGGGGTGGGTTTTCGCATCAGGGAAACCCCTCCGTCGGAAGGGTTTAATTGTGCTACACATCAAAAGTTGATGCGGTGAAACGGGGGGGTGAGTGAGTTGGGGAAAGGGGTGGGAAAATGAGCAGGATGGGTGATTTTTCCCGTCACTTTATATAGAAGGAATGGTAAAAGGGATTGGAAAACAGATGAGGTATCAGCAGTTATTTTGATCATAATCAGTTTTTTAAGTCAAGAGTCTGAGGTAAGGAAAGATAGATAAGGAAGGATGCATGGGAGAAAATGGGGTGGAAAATTTGGAACACTGATACAGGTGTAGAGCAGGGGGAAAAGGGGTAACAAGAAGTAGAGACTGGAGTGTTGGAAATTTTGAATGACAAAAAAATTTTATTTGGCAGAGGAGGGGTTGAACGGGCCCAAAAGGGGTAGGGGAAGTCTAAGTTTACGTGCGTGCGTGCGTGCAGTGTGCGCATGTTGTCCTTGTGCTTGTGAGCATGCTGTGGTGTTTGTGTACATATGTGAATGTTTAAATATCCTAAATATTCATGTACATACCTCTGACAAAATCCAAGCAAGACCAACAGAAAGGTCTCATAATGGACTAGATGGGGGGTGTAGATGGAAAAATTTCAGTGTGAAGGAGTAATAACCCGTTCTGTCTTTCCTTTCTTTCTCACTTTGAATTGGATACTTTCAAAGAAAATTCTACAATGACCTTTTAATCATACAAATTATGATTTTTCAGGCATTTAAGTTGCAGAGTCACTCAAAAAAAAATTTCCCCTCAAAATGCCTACCCACCGCCCTATTATCTTCCCTGGAAGGTGTCTTGGATGCTGTAAAAAATTTCCCCAATCCTGCTATCCCTTCTATTCATCATCATCTTTCCTGTGATCACTTTTTCTGCGTTTTTCTCTTATCTGTTTCCTCTTTCTACTTGTCCTAGCTCCTTTACTGGTTGCTTCCACAAGAAATTTTTGGAAGAGAAAAATCTAAAACACTTAGTTCCGTGCATTTCGACTGAAAAGGGGGGGAGATGGAAATTAAGACATTTTTTTCTTTCTAAAAACCCCTACCAAGTTTTGGGGAAACTTTCGGGTTCTATCATCTTATCTTCTAGCATGTTTAAAAAAGGCTCAAATAAGCATTGTAAACAGTTTTTATTCCCAGACTCCCCGCCATAGTGTGGAAAAAATGCACATGTATTCGATTTGTAAGCCATTTTGTTTTTTTTCCTTTTTTACCTGTCCCCCCAAAGAAAGCCCTTTAAGCTCTGTCTACTTTTTTATGTAAAGAGTTAAAACTGTTAAAGGTAAATCAAAAATTCAAATTAAATACCATTCTTTTGTTTGGTTGTTTTATTTCCTAAGCATTTCTGTTCCTTCACTTTTTTTATTTTAATTATGACATCACATCTAATGTTGCCAACTTCATTCTTTATGGTGTAATAAGATAACGAATAAAAAAAAAGCACCAAACATTATTATAAAAATTTTCCCTTTCAAATAAAATATGGGGAATAAAGGAGATACGGGTGTTCACCAAAGGGTAAAGTTTGGGCAGTAGAATTATTACTCAAGCACCCATTTTAAAAAGGAACACTTATAAAACTGTGCAAATGAAACCAAGAAAAAATTTTGGAGGAAATGCAACATGCCCTGTCTGCCTGAAAACACAGCAATCACTCAGGGGGGAAAAAAAGGAATATGTTTTGAAAAGATATCAGGGGTCCCCGACCCCATTTTAAAACTTGGTTTGGTATCACACTTACCATGCCTCGGGAAAAAACCAACATGATTTATTTTTTTTAGACTTGTATCCCTACCATAATTTCAATGTTTTTTATATTCAGAGGTGCTGATATTTTTTGGGTTTTCCAGATTTAACCTGTATAAGCTTTGGTTTGTAAATGAAAATGTAAAAACCCTAATTTTGTAACTTTAAAAAGTTCTTTTAAATAAATTAAATGTTACACTCTATGTTAAAAAAGTAATGTAATTTTTTTGAGGATTTAAAAAAAAGGATTTAAATTTTTTCACAAATCTTATTCTCACTTAAAAAAGATATTTTTGTACTTATATCAAGCTGCTATACCACAGCTTTAGTACTTCAAAAAGTATGACAAACTGAGGAAAATTTAACAAGGACACTGATCTGAAAATAAGTGAAGGTTAATGACAGGTCCCCCAGAAGCAGCAAAATGTAATTTTTTTTGGGTGACATCTTCCAGGGGTAGCAAGCAAAAAATTTATGTGCCTTAATTTACCTCTTAATACAAAAAAACAGCAATTTAAAACATCATGCATTCTGTTTTCCATCAGGCAAAGCCCCCGGCGGTGACAATAAAACCTAAAATATATGCATGCTATATAATACAAAATAGATGCTCCTCTGTATTGCAACAAAGTCAACTGTGACAGGATAGCAGCTCCCCCATCTACAACCAAATCAGCCAAAAAGTGAAATGCAGGTCATCCTGAGGCATTGGGGTTTAAAATAAGGGAAAACCCTTAAAATTTTTTCATCTTTTTTTAAACGGATGGGGGAGATTCCCCCCGTTAAAAAGGGTCCCAAAAAACTC
>NW_023659535.1:0-20000 GCF_015228065.2 Penaeus monodon
TCACCCATCCCGCAGCAAATTTTCTCGGATGGCACGTCCATCCAGATCCTGGTAGCCTGACCTCCCTCTGCTTCCGTTTTGTTACACCGTGTTCCGCTTTCTCTCTCTCTCTTTTAACCCCCTCCTCCCTTTCCTCTTCAGACCTGAAGATGGAACCAGGTGGATTTCGAAACTGTAGTCTCGTTTTCAATAAATCTAGTTTTTGTATTGTGGGTTTTTCTTCCACATTTGAATTTACTGTGTATCTTCTGAAAAAAAAGTTTCTTCCTTACTTATAAACTTTTATTCAAAGGATTAAGTCTTACTGAATTGTTATATATTAAGAATGGACAATAACTGGAAGCTGTTCTGTTTGATACAAGCATAGCAAGGTAGGGATCTACTTTCTTGATAGAAACAATAGTGTTATATGGAACTCTTCCAGTAAATTAAGTTTCAGGAATGAGCAAATAAAAAATAATAAAGAATAATTGTCTAAGTTTTAAAATTTAATCTTTCAGGATAGATTTATCAGAATTGTATCAACGTGGGGACAAAACGCTAACGGGTAATGACCTCCTCAATGATCAAACTGCAGGACGGAAAATTACAAGAAATCAGAAGCGGAAACATGATGAAATCAATCATGTACAGAAGGTAAGAGGAGGTGACTGTTGTTTGTTTGGGAGCTTGGAATTATTCTTATATTGAAAAAACAGCAAAAAAACGTTTACTTGTCTGTGTTTGCATGTTTTTTTTTCTGTGTTCTGGATCCCCGTGGTTACATTCCAGTAAGCCTTAGAGGTAGAGCTTATCAGTATCAGACTTTTGGCATGAATCAACATTTGAATTTGAAAATAAAAGTAAAAGCTATTCATTTCTTCCTTTGATGCTTTATACATAAGATGCAAAGATGTAAATTTTCATCACAAAATAATAATTTTAATAAGCTCTTGCTAAAATGGTTAAAATGTCCAGCTGTCCCCAATGTCTTATTTGCCACCATTGTGGGATGTTGCATCTCATGTATTCCTATTTTTCATGATCAAGCATGAGCTTTTCTAAACTGTTATTCTATTTTCCAATGTCTTTTTTTCTGTTCTGTTCTGTTCTGTTACTGTCTGGCATTTTTTTCTGGCCACACCCACTGTACCATCTCCAAATCACTGTTCCCCTTGTAGGCTTTCCTTTTCCAAGAGAATTAAATTCTTCAGCTGTGTTTCCTGCATCAATTTTGTTGTAAAAGGAATAAAGGGAGTGTGAAATAGTCTCAAGAATAGGATGTTTGCTTGCTGTAAGGGATTAGTTAACTACACTGAACTGCATAGTGAGCATTTTGAAAACTGTCTAATGTGTCAAATGTTAAAGCTATCAACATTGTTAATCCTGAATCCCCATTTGAATATTGTAGCTCGAAGTAATATGACATTTATTTAACTTACTCTACTGCACACCTCAGCCTCTTCCACTACATATGTGTGCCAGTGTTTGTAAAACATATTTTGCTTGAGAAGTTTAGCAGATTGCTTACTTTGAGATTATCCAAGCTTTTTATGTTTTCCAGAATTCAAATTTGTTTCTATATGTGGTCTCACAACAAAATGTACTTAACAGCCAAATTTTTGTCTTGATACTATGTTTTGCTTTAACTACATTTTTTAATTAAGGTACATTAACCCAATCACAATGAATTATGTAGTTTTTTATGAATTATGTTACAAATTGCACCACATCTGCTCAACCACAAGGAGTCTATTAGTAGGCCATAGTGCTGCGCCTGATTTCCTCATTCCTTGAATTTGTGGGAAAATGTGTTTTTCTTTCTAATATTATTAATATTGATACTGTTATTATTCTACTTGGTATTATGATGATTAAATTGTAATTGAAATATTAAATACATTAAATACAGTAGTATATTACAAATGAAAAATTAAGGAAAAAGGTAAGCAAGTCAGGTTGGTAGGAGAAATAACTGACTTCTTGATTACTAGATACTTGTAGAGGCATCTATGTTAAATACAATAAATGAACTTATATTATAGTGGGTATAGCATGTATTCTTGCCATCTGTGCCGATTGGATTAAACAGTGATTTACTTTTGTAAATAATTCCCCAGGAATGGGAATGCATGAAAGACAATTAGTGAAATCACTGACCTAGCATCTCACAATCTTTAGTTTAAGTTTAGAAGGCCAATACTTTGGTCAACTTGATGGTCTAGGTCCACCAGGGGCAGGGGGTTATATAAAAATAATAATGATAGTGATGGTAATGATTATGAGGATAATATTGATAGCAATAGTGATTTTATTGTCAGTGATTCTTTTGATATAGTTGAGTTCCAGTTTTATCTTTTCATTTTTCTTCCTGACCAGACCTATGCAGATATGGACCCTACAACGGCAGCACTGGAAAAAGAACATGAAGCAATAACAAAAGTAAAATACATAGACAGAGTGCAGATAGGTCGGTTCGAGATTGACACGTGGTATTTCAGCCCATATCCAGAGGAATATGGCAAAGCACCTAAACTCTATACATGCCAATATTGTCTAAAATATATGCGACTTGAAAAAACCTACAGATATCATTTGGTAAGATAAACATCATCTTTTTATTTAGATAATAATTTTTTTTTATATCAAATAAAAGGTATATTGAGATTCCTGACTTATTGATATCATTCTTGTAGTTTTACTTTTAAGGTATAGAAATGTTAATTTTTTGTTCGGATTTGGCAGAGCGAATGCACATGGAGACAACCACCGGGTAGAGATATTTACAGAAAAGGAACTTTAAGTATCTATGAAGTGGATGGGGCAGAACACAAGATCTATTGCCAGAACCTTTGTCTTCTTGCAAAACTCTTCCTAGACCATAAGACATTATATTTTGATGTTGAGCCATTCCTGTTTTATATCCTGTGTGAGGTGGACAAGCAGGGAGCACATTTGGTTGGTTATTTCTCAAAGGTAAGTGTTGGATGAGCATGTTTTTAGTGATAACTGGATATGAAAATCATTGCATTATGTCATGATAGAACAGATAAAATTAATTATGTTTTAGTAATTAATGCCATTGGTGATGATTATGGTATTAATTATTATGATTTCAGTAGTAAAGGTGATAAACATATTAACCATTGGCAATGACTGCATTATGCACTGTGGTTTTGTTTTATTAAATTTGGTTATACATACATGGTTAGTTATGAATTAAAGGCCTACCTGATCTCACCCATGTACCCAGTCCTTAAATATCTTAACCCCTTGTTCGCGGTGACATCTACTATGATGCCTTTGTGGCATAGCGCCAATGCCATGGGTGGTATTCCTATAGATGTGGCCCATAGAGATATACTTGTTTGACAGACCGCATGGCTGCCAAAAAAGCCTGCACACATTGGGTTAAAGATGTTTTTATTTAACTTACTATCATTCTATTAAAGTTATTGTTTTTTTATCGTTATTATTGTTATAACATGATTTTGCGAGAGTGAGAAACCTATGCACAGCATCTCAATATGTTCTTCCATTCACTTTTTTCATTAATATATTATGTTTTGTGTAGGTCATTATTTGGTGTTTCTTTGTGTTTTGCAGCTTAAAAATTCCATCTTATCAGTTACATGAAGATTGTAGTAAACTGAGTCTAATGTAGTATTCATGTTTGCTGAGTAAGTTTGCTTGTGATTATGAATAATAAAGGGATTGCAGAATTATTTAAAAGAAATATGAAGTTTCTTAATTTTTTTTCTTTCAGTTAATTTCATGTTCTGTGGCATTCAAGATATGTCTTGTCCTTTATAGAAAGGTAGCAATAGACTGATTTTGTAGTATTAGCTAATATATTTCTTTGGAATATGTGTGATAAAATGATTGCAGAATTATTTGACAAATTTCTTTATTTTTTTTCTTTTAACTTTTATGTTTCATCATCTTATTTTATGAAAAGTTGCAATAGACTGATTTCTGCAGTCTAGGGTAAAACTTTGAAATGTGTCAGTTTGTTGAGATTTCTGGGATTATGCTTCAGCTCCATCTGCATATGACTAGACTTAAGAAAATGGAAAATAAAAAACATGAGCTAAGGACCTCAAAAAATAGGAAATTTGAATTTATTGTGAACATTAGTATTGAAATTTCTCCTAAACTTGATGTCACATTTATATACATCATTTAGAACTGTTACACATCACCACCCACCCACTGAGTCATGAGTCACACCAAGGTACCTATAAGACAGATATCATCACTTCCACCTGTATGCTGCAACTGCCATCAATTGATGATAAAATGCAAGTTACTCAACCTACATATCCTTATTTAAGTATCTTTAATTCCTGCCATCAGTTTGAAAAATATTTACCAGAATGAAATGCCTTTGCTGTCTCCTCCCCCAAATGAGGAAATTGATGAGTTCTACACTCATCCATTGGAAATAGATATTAGATAGTGACAGTGAGTGTATGAAGTAATAATGAGGTATCCAAGGACAGGGGATGCAGTGGAAGCTATTATTATTATTATTGTTGTTGTCTTCATTATTATTGTTATTGTATTGTTATTATTATATTATTATTATTATTATTATTATTATATTATTATTATTATTATTATTATTGTATTATTATTATATTATTATTATTATCATTATTATCATTATTATCATTATTATCATTATCATTATTATCATTATCATTATCATTATTGTTATCATTATCATTATCATAATTATTGTTGTTGTTATTATTGTTATTGTTATTAATATTATCATTTTATTATTTTTAAAATTATTATTGTTAATGTTATTGTTTTTGTGATGATGATGATGATGATGATGATGATGATGATGATAGTGATGATGATGATGATGATATGATGATGATGATATTGTGTGATTGTATTGTTTTTATTGTTTTATTTTATATTATTGCTATATGATGTGATGATGATGATGATGATGTGATGATTGATTATTATTATTATTATTATTATTATTTTATTATTATTATTATTATGTTATAATTATTATTATGTTATTGTTATGTTATTATCATTGTCATTGTCATTGTCATTGTCTGTCATTGTCACTGTCATTGTCATTGTCAGTTATTGTTATTGTTATTGTTATTGTTTATTGTTATAGTTATATATTGTTTTGTTATTATTATTGTATTTTATTATTATTGTTATTATTGGTATTGTTACTGTTATTGTTTTGTTATGGTATTATTATTATTATTATTATTATTACTTATTATTATTATTATTATTCTTATTATCATTATTATTATTATTATTATTATTATTATTATATTATTATTATTATATATTATTATTATTATTATTATCATTATTTTATTATTATTTATTCTTGTTGTTGGATATTATTATTATTGTTGTTGTTACTTTTGTGTTTTTTGTTGTTGTTTTGTTTATATCAATTATTATTATTAATATCATTTCATTAACATTATTATCATTGTTATTTTATTATTATTATTATAAAAAATATTATTATATTATTATTATTATTATTATTATTAGTTATTATTATTATTATTATTATTATTATTATTATTTTAATTATTATTATTACATTACTATTACTATTACTATTACTTTACTATTACTGTTACTATTACTATTACATTACTATTGTTGTTATATGTTATTATTGGTTATTACTATTAATATAAGCATCATCATTATTATCGTAATTATTATATATTATATATATTTACAATACTAGTAGTAATAGCAATAAAACTTGTCTCTGAATTCAAATGAAATGGTGTGATTACGGGAGTCTATACCTGACTTCCTTTGTGACTAAACATGTGTTTAATACATCTATGAGTAAACAAATTATAAACTAAAATTACAGTAGAACAGAGTAGGTAAAATCTTGCTACAATGAGTTTAAAATATTTCAAGATCCTTTTTGGGATAATTCCAATATGAATTGAGGCTTTAAGCTGTATTCAGCTGTATTTCCTCACTGCCCAACCAATGCCTACAGAGGAACAATTGATTACTGTATACAACTTATATCTGCCTCGGCCACAGTTAATGGGATGGATCTTGCCACCTTGAATTTAATGTGGTTTGTCATGATGTGATTAGATGTCAGTTTGTTTGAGTGATAACCAAGAAGGCTGGAAATTTCAAAATATTATGAAGAAATACAGAAAACTTCATGTAGCAGTTTCAGTGCAGTACTTCTTTTTAGATTTTTTGTTCTTTTGAATGATGCATACTTGTAATTATCAGGTCTTGTATAATCACAGAGTCTTAAACCAATTACATAATGAAAGAGGTTGCTACCTCATGATCTTAAGTGATATACTGCTTAAGAAGGGTTTATGCATTTATATGTTATAAAATTTTTAAGATTAATGTAATCATTATTATTACTAGTATTATTTATATATTTATTTTTATTTTATATTATGTTATTTACTTATTTTAATTTTATATTTATTTTAGAAAGGAAACAGATAATTTAGAATGGTTTGTGTTGTTAATGCTTTTGATAATTCCACAAATTTATTACTTTCAGAGAAGAAAGTCCAGATCGGCACAATGTAGCTTGCATTATGACGCTTCACCATTCCAGAGAAAGGCTATGGAAAACTCCTTATAGCTTTTTCAGGTATGTTTTAAATGGTTTAACTTGTGCTTTAAGTAGTAAGAACAGTGTTTAATCACTGAAAGCCATAATTTTGGGGGGAATTCACATAGATGAACAGTAATGTTGGGTGCTACTTTAGTATGCACTCTGCCTTCCCTTCGAGCTAACATAGCCTAATCTTGTCTCACAAACACAGCTTTTAGGATATCGCAGTATGATGTCCTTTACCTCATTTTAGTTATTATTGTGGCTGATATTAATTCATTAAATTTACCTGAAATCCGGTGACTTGAAAAAAATTGGCTTGAACTACATGCTGTTATACGAAAAATGGCGGAGGGCCAGAAGACAGAACTTGCTTGTCATTGAATTTCGCTTAGGCTGGGGTACAGGATGACTTTGCCATGATTCACCAAGCTCTTGCAAGGTGATTAGACCTCTGTGGCCCAAGGAAGGCTTTTTCATTAGTTCCATCAATAAATGTTGGTGGAATGTACCATCCATGAACCATGACTGGAGAAGCGCAGCTCCAGGAAGGACAAACCTAATCTTCCTGGCACGTACCGGTGCACAGGTTGTATACAGAAAATATGATATTATGAAGAGATAAAATCAAATGACATAAATACATAAGTTACTTATTGCGTATTGTATTGCACTGTATTCATGACTATACCTAGAGAAATGTATTGTCCTGTGGCAGGGAAAACATCTTTTACTCCTCTTACTATAAATCAAATCAAATACAAATGATAGACATTGGAAAATGTCCAGAATGCTAAAAAATGCGAAAAAAGAAGTACCATTGCACAGGGAGGCATGAAGTCTTTTCAATACCCGTAACTTGCAGAGGGCCATTCAGGTAAACCTAATGCCCATATTTTGGGCATATGTGGCAATGAGCATCCAGGATCTAAGGGTTTAAATATTCTATAATCATTATAAGGCAAGAGGTATACATATAATTAAATCTGTAAATATCTGATTAAGTTTTAGTTACCTGATATATAGTTAATCTGTAAATTCTTTGCTTCAATCCTTTGTCAGTTATGAGCTCAGCAAGCTAGAAGGAGTTGTGGGTGAGCCCTGAGAAGCCTCTGTCTGATCTTGGCAAGCTTTTCGTACCGTCATATTGGACCTGGGTACTTTAGAGAGTCTACGAGATTTTAAGGCCCTGTTCCGTCAAAGTCTCAGGTAATGAAGGAAGAGATGTTGGCTAAAGAGTGTATGGTATTAGGATGAATTTAATGTGGATATTAATGATACTGATAATTGTTTGACGATGGAATTACGTATTTAAAATAAATAATAGAGAGTTGGATGAATTATGTTCTTAAGTACTAGGATTATTTTAGAGTCGGTAAATGTGTAGTATTAGTAACGTAACGTTGTCGATATGACTATTATATTTTGATAATTATTTTTATTTGCTGGTGTAATACATAAAATACTGTTAGGGCTATTAGTGATTATGTTACAGATAATAGAATTTAGGATATTAAAATCCCACAGCCAGATGACCAGCATCACACAGCTAGACATAAGTTCCACGCTGCAGAGCA
This sequence comes from Penaeus monodon, assembly GCF_015228065.2. NCBI lineage: Eukaryota > Metazoa > Arthropoda > Malacostraca > Decapoda > Penaeidae > Penaeus > Penaeus monodon. The sequence continues at coordinate 8,182 of NW_023659535.1, forward strand.
TCAATCTAGTAAAATAACTGGAAGGGTCAGCATGTTATATGTGTCACCCAAAACTTGTGGAGGAATATATTAATTCAGCAGCCCAGTTCAAACGTCAGGACTAACATAGACCCTATCCCTTCTGCGGTTAGTTCTTGATTGTTGTAGTACATAGTTGTTTGTAATGAACAACGCAGTAATGTGTACAAAGATGAGAGTGATATGTACTATATTGATTATTCCTTTTCTGTTGTGGCTGTGTTTTTCTAATATTTGTTCGTTCTTTATGTGTATATCAAAAGGTCATGATTAAAGAATTAACATAGTCTCTTGTTGTGGAATTATATGTTATAATGCGAAAATTCCAATTTATGGGTAAAGTCCCTGAGTAGTAGATCAATATTGTGGATAAAAGACTGTTGTTGTGTATATAATTTTAGAATAGATTGAGGGGAAAAAAAAGATTTATTCACAACCAACAATCTGAGTTATTTTTTTTAACTGATAAAGATATACATGGCTTAAAGAGCTGACCAGTTTTTGGTTTTTCGTCAGAGCAGTACAGGTTCATGGGCATCATGACTGTAGATTCGGAGATGTTCACAAACCGGTTGTAAAGCATGTGGTTCCTTCACAAGTAAGGATATAAATTAAATGGGTGTTTTTTTGTAGGTCATCAACCTTGAATGGATGTAATCCTATAGTCATTAGGAAAATATCTGTAATCTTAATGGTTGGAGGGATTGATTATATTGGATTGTAAGTAAATACAGAAAGATCTAAATAATATCTGGTTAGCCTTGCTTCATGGACTGATGTTGAGTACCACTGTGTACACAGTAAAGAGATAAAAACTGCCTGATTAAAGAAAAGAATATATAGATGTAATAAGGGGAACAGATAAAAATTGATTATTTACAAAATGATACGATGTTTTATTTATAATAAAAATAATCTGGTAGAACAGCAAAACAGTAAGATGCCTTGCCATAGTGAGTTATTAACTGTAGGCATCGTTTTGGTATGTATCATTTTGCTGGATATAATGTTGGAACGATGATATATTTTTTGTTTCATCTTCCAGATGGTTCGCCACCCAATTTATGACAACAAGGCCAAGGAAAAATAAAAGTCATGTTAATTATCCTTCCCATCATTTTAAAGTTATGTGATGCAGATGGACATAGTTTTATTTGAGGTGAAATATTGTACAGTATATATGAGATGACCAGTAGGTGTTTAGTTTCATTGTATGTGAATAGAAATACATTTTTATCGAAAGAAAGGGAGGCATTGTTTAAATTTCCTTAGGTCATTTCATTCTGATATTGATGTCTTTCAGATAATATGTAATTCCTATCTACAAGAAAACAATTTTGTTTTTTTTGATTCGAGTAATAGTGACCAATTTAAACAATTATATTTTAAGTATGGTTATTTAAACAATTTATAAAGATAGTTCTCATATTGCATACCATTAGAATGGTAAATGATAAAACACTTGATTATATAAATGCGTACTGCTAATATTTCATATCATAGTGATAATATAAATAAGAAATAAAGTTGCGGTAATATTTCTATTTTCATTTTGATATTTCATTTCCAACAGGAATTGAAAAAAAATTACATCTTCCTCTTCAGCTTTTTTAAGAGAAAAAGCATGGCAGAAAATGGTTGGTGTGCCAAAACAAGTCTTGTTACAAAAAATTTAGTACATTATTTGTTTTTCATAATAAGTAAAGGAGATACCCAGTGACATAGATTTGCCTTTTGATTGACTTCTATGTTACAAAAATAAAGGTATTTCTGAGGATTTTTTTTTTTATTTCTGACTTTATATTTTTGCAATTACAAATGGTTCCTTTTTTTGTCCAGAAAAAAAAATGTATATAAAAGCTAAATAAAGTTCCAATTCCTTTCTGCAAATTTGGATACTTTTTTAGTTTCCTTAAACTTTAACATACTTTTATTCAAGACTATCCACAATAGTGCTTGTTTGTTCCATAATGTTTCCATAGGTATGTCTTAAGTACAGTCAAAGAATGTACATGAATGAAAAGAATAATTTCCAAGTTTGTGTAATAATATTTAAATGTTGTTGCTGTTGTATTTTTCTTCTCACTATCAGGTATTGTGTAACTTTTTCAACTGTTTGTTTTCTTTAAATGGTATACAGCAATAGCATTCTCTACATAATATAATTTACCTATATTCCTTGTTCATATACTGATAATGATGTATTACATTATTTCCAATTGGTATATAAGATATTTCTTGGGGACACTTTTAAAAATCAGTAGGCGAGTAACTGCTTTTATTGAGAAAATGCAGAAAGCAGTTTTTATAACTCTATGTATTAACAGTATGTTTGTATGTAAGTATGCATTGTACTCATACACCTAAAGGTAGAGACAAAAAGCAGTTGTTCTAGCTAACTAAAAGCAACAGACTTGAGAGGTTGCTTGCCTTGTTAAACTGTCTATATGTTGTCCTGTTGAAAGTTTATTGAGAGGGGACATTTAATGAATGAATGGTCATATCAGTTTTATTTCACTTTTCTTTTTTATGGTGTTGAGCAGAGGACAGTCTATTTTTTAAAAAAATTAATCATCATCCTAGTTAATGTAGGTTATGGTGTTTGAGCAGAGGAAGTACTATTTTTTCTAAAAATTGATCAGCATCTAGTTAATGTAGGTTATCTTGAATTGGCTGCATATATTGTTAATTAGGTATTTATGTATCATACCAAGTTATTTCAGTTATAGTGCTACGTATTGCTTATTGATTTATTATTCACTATTATTTTATTACTATTATTATTCCTTCTTCTTCTCTTCTTCTTCTTCTTCTTCTTATTATTTATTATTATTATTATTATTAATTATTATCTTATTATTATTATTATTATTATTATTATTATTATTATTATTATATTATTATTATTATTATGATTAGTGTTTATTATTAATTATTATGAAATTATTATATTATTGGTTATATTATGAGAATGATGATGATGAGATGATATAATATATATATACTATATATATATATATATCTAGATATATATATATATATATATATATAATAAATAATATTATGTAATGTATGTGTGTGCGTGGTTGGCGTGTGCGTTGCGTGTGCGTGGGCCGGTGTGCATATGCGTGTAATGTGTATGTGTATGTGTGATGTTATATGTATATGTATATGATATGTATATGTATATGTATATGTTGATGTATATGTATATGTGTATGTATAGGGTATATGTATATGTATATGTATATATATGGCATATATTTAATGCATATAGATAGATGCGATATATATATAAAACAATTTGGGGCAAAAAAATTTTCAAAAATAATTTAAATAATATGCATCTAGAATATTATATATATATATATTCTATATATATCTCTATATATATTATATATATATATACTATATATATAGATTATATCTATATGTATATATATTATATATATATATTATGTTATTATATTTATATAATATATATAATATTATATATATATATAATTATTATATATATAATATATATCTATTATATATCTTATATATATATATATAGTATATATATATATTCTCTTCTTTTACGGTGGTTCATGTCTGAGCCACCGTGGTTCACAGCATAGATACTTAATTTTAGTTTTTCATGTTGTGATGCTCTTGAGTGAGTACGTGTAGGTTTCCCCATTTCCTTCCACTGAGAGCGCCTTGGTAACTTTTTTAGGTATCATTCTCTCTATTTATCCGGGCTTGGGACCAGCACTTGACTTGGGCTGGCTTGGCCACCCAGTATATATATGCATATATATAATGCATATTATATATCATATATATATATGCATATATATATATGCTAGATATATATATGATATATATATGTATATATATATATATATATATGATATATATATCTATATCTCTATAATATGTATATATAATTATATATAATATGTTATATCTATCTATATCTTTATATATATAATATTATCTATATAGCTCTATATATATATATATATCTATTATATATCTAATATATGTATATTATCTATATATATATATATATATATTATATATTATATTCTTCTTCTTTTAACGGTGGTTCATTGTCTGAGCCACCGTGTGGTCACAGAAGATATTTAATTGTAGTTTTCATGTTGTGATTCTCTTGGAGTGAGTACGTGGTAGGAGTTCCCAGTTCCTTGCCACGGAGAGTGACCGGTGGTACCTTTTTAAGGTAATCATTCTCTCTATTTATCAGGAGCTTGGGACCAGCCCTTGACTTGGGCTGGATGGCCACCCAGTGGCTAGGTAGGCAATCAGGTGAAGTTCCTTGCCCAAGGGAACAACGTGGCGTCGATGAACTCGAGACCCTTGAACTCAGATTGCCGCGTGACAGTCTTGATTCCATGCTCTTAACCATTCGCCACCGCGGCCTTGACGATCATGGGCTTCCATGTTTTTTTCTTAGCACTTTTAGAGCCGTTGGTTTGCCATTGCCTTCCGCCCGGGTTTTATCGATCACCATCTCTATTTACCCCGCCACTGACTTGAGCTGGCTTGGCCACCTAGTGCTAGGCAGGCGTCGATGTGAAGTTCCTTCCAGGGAAAACAACGCGGCGGTCGTGACTCGAAAACCCTTGACTCCATATTGCCGTCGTGACATCTTGAGTCCGACGCTCTAAACCCTTCGGCAACCGCGGTCCCATATATATATATATGATATATCTAATTATATATATATAATATATATATATATATATATATTATTATATATAATATATATATCTATATTATATATATATATATATATATATATATATATATTATATATATATATATTATATTATATATATATATTTATATATATATAATAATATATATTATATATATATATATATATATATATATAATATATATATATATAAATTTTTTTATGTTTTTTCATTTTTCTTAAATAATGATAATAACAGTAATAGTAATAATAATAAATATAATATGATGATGAATGAATGATGATGATGATGATGATGTGATGTGAGGATGATAGATGGATGATGAGGAGGATGATGATTATGATGATGATGATGATGATGTGATGTGATGATGATCATTATCATTTATCATTATCATTATCATTGCATTACATTATCATTACAATCATTATCATTATTGTTATTGTATTATTGTTATTATTGGTTATTATTGTTAGTATGTTATTATTGTTATTATTGTTTATTATTGTTATTATTATATAATTATTATTATTATTATATTATTCTTATTATTATTATATTATATTATTATTATTCTTATTATTATTATTATTTTATTATTATTTTATTATTATATTATTATTATTATTATTATTATTAATTATTATTTTAATTATTATTAGTATGATTATTATTTATTATTATTAGTATAATTATTGTTAAATTAATTATTATTTGATTATTATTATTATTATTATTATTATTTTTTTTTTTTTTTTTTTTTTTTTTTTTTTTACTGAATCGTACTTACTGCATGTTTTCTGCCGTGAATCATTTTGCTCGACTGTAAGTGAATCCCGTTGAAATGACTACTCACTTTTGGTTCTTGTTCCATTGCACTGTCTGTTCGTGTTGAATTGACCTAATGACACTACTGTGTTTAATTGATTGTGAGACTTTCTTGAGGGTCGACATTCTAAAATTAATGTTTTTTAATATGCTCATCAGTTTTCGGTTGTGAGTTGTAATTGTGATTAAAATTTGAAAATCTGACTTTGTAGTCGGGAAGGCCAGTGTATGGAAGGTACAAAATAAGAGAATTATTTTTATTTTATTGTCAATTTTTGTGGACATTCACACATCGACCAATTCAATTCAGGTTGTTGAATACTCATGGATAACTCACATTACAAGCGGTAATAAATTTTTCAATTGATAATAAAGTAGTTTAATCTGCATTGCAAAATATACACAACACAAATATAGAAAAATGCAGTACTGACTTCACAACCTTTGCTGTTGTTGTTTTTTTATACTGTACAGGTAATACTCTTACAGTGGATTAAAATATGTTACTGAGACTGAACATGGTTATAGCACTACTGTGGCACTCTCAACATCCATACATGGCATCATCCTAAACTGCCTAGCTGTAGATATGATATCATCACACTTGTACAATGCTAAAGGGTGTTGTAGTTTTCTAAATCTAAACTGTGTATTTATGGAGCAGGTTTTGAGTAGCTTTATTTTCGATTTGGTTGTGTGATGACTGCCTATCCACATCATAATGTTCTGTGGTTACGTGCCGAAGAATAAAAATGCTTTGCAATATGGAAGTATTTGAGATCGTATTGATAGTTTATACCATTGTTCAGCTGTTTGAGGCCATGGGGATTGATCCTAAATTTATCAAAGTTTCTACTACATTCACAAACAAGTTACTTGAACGTATAAATAGAGAGCAAACATCAGTCTACTCCATTTCAAATTTCCAGACATTAATTTATTGTAAATTCATATAACATCTTAGACAACACGTCGACTTGAGGACAGGTAAAACTTGCATGCAACTTTCTTCCCATACATGTTATAACGAACCAACAGAAAGTATTGTGGTTGGACATTGGAAATGTACAAAACACAGTAATGTCATTAAAGTGTAGAAGTAAGGCAATGGCTGATACAGTATATCTGTACACACCAACTGCTGCTGCGCAGTAACAATGGGGCTCTTCTAACCCAGACGCAAATAGGATTTGTTTGAGAAACTACATTCACACCATTGTCATCATCTTCCACATAAGGATGTCCTACATCACTAAGCAAAATTTAGAACTTGCATTTTACAAGGCAGATTTCAACTTGAAAGCAATGGAGAGAGCGCGAAATTGCTTATCTTGTACACTTATGCTACCTTGTTGACTGTTTTAGTCACTCCCACGAACATGTCTGTGAGAAATGCAAAATTCTGAGTGAACACTTCAGGATCCTAAGTAGTTATTGGCGGAATCCCAGATGAGGTACGTGAACTTCATGTACATTTTGGGGATTTCTTAAAGTGCTTATGATACATTTTCAGATGCAAATTTTACTAGAATTTTGTTCCCGCCAGGGCTCCAGAATGCTTAAGGAAACAATATGAGAGGAAACAGGTTCTAAAGAGTGCTGCAAATTGATCATTTTATATATCTTTTCAAAAGATGTACTTCTACTTGATTCAAAAACTGGAGTGTGTATAGTGACCCGAAGTAAACTTCAGTCACCCTAGGAGCTATTGTAAAATTCACATTTTGGCGTTTGTTTAACTAGGTGCAAAAGGCAAGTGTGGAACAATTCGTTCCTCCACTGTCCCGTGCAAGGCATAGCTCGACTAGTTACTCTTACCCATCACCAAAATTGGCTTCTCACACTCGACTAATTACGTCTTTTTAAAATAAGTTCCATGGTATTTAGTATGCTGAGGTTTTTTTTCGTAAAATAACTATACAATAGTGGAGTTATTTTAGCTATCTAATAATCAAACGGACTTATGGCATGTTTAAGTTCAGATTTCATCTATTTTAACATTCTACTTCTTTAAATAATAAAAAATTTTTTTAAAATTTGGTTATATTAATGTTAGTTTTTAAAAATTAAAAAATTTTTTGTTTTATTTAATGTATTATTGTTATTTTTGTTTTTATTATGTTATTATTATTATTATTTTACATTTTTCTTTTCTTTTCATTATAAATATTATTATGTTTTATTTTATTTTTAAAATTATTATTTATTATTATTATTATTACCTTTTCTTTAAATATTATTTTTTTTTAATTTATTTTTTTTTTTATTTTATTTTACTTTAATATATTTTGTTTTTTTTTTTTTTTTTTTTTTACTGAATTACTTATTGCATTTTTTTCTGCCGTAATCATTTGCTCAACTGAAATGAATCCACTTTGAATGACTATCACCTTTTGGTTATTTGGGTTTCCAATTGGCACGTCGTTCTTGAGTTTTCCCTTTAAGACACTACGTTTTAAGTTTTTGAGACTTCTTGGGGTCGCATTCAAAAAGTAATTTTTTTTTAATATGCTTCAAGTTTTCGGTTTGTTTTGAAATTGTGTTTAAAAATTTTAAAATTTGACTTTTTTTAGCAGGAAGGCCAGTGTAGGGAAAGGGTACAAATAAAGAATTTTTTATTTTATTTAAAATTTTTGTTGGACTTCACATCAGCCTTTCACTTTCGGGGTTGTTGAATACTATGGAAACCACATTACAGGGGTAATAAAATTTTCCATTGAAAAAAAGTATTTTAATCTGCAGCAAATAATGCACAAACAAAATAGAAAAAATGCAGTACTGAACTTCACCTTTGCTGTTGTTTTTTTTTTTATACCTTAAGGTAAACTCTTACATGGAATTAAAATTTTACTGAGACTGAACGGTATAGCCCTACTGTGGCACTCTCACACCATACTGCTCAAAAACTGCCTAGCTGTAGATATGATTCATAAAGATGGTAAAATGCTAAAGGGTGTTGTAGTTTTTAAAACTAAACTTGGGTATTATGACAGGGTTTGAGTAGGCTTATTTAAAATTTGTTTGTGGACCCGCATATACATTAAAAAGTAAACTGTGGGTAACGTGCACTAAGAATAAAAATGCTTTTCAAATATGGAAGTGATTTTAACCCATGAAGTTTTACATTGTTTTAACTGTTGAGGAATGGGGGTTGATCTAAATATTTAAACAAAAGTTCTACTTACATTTCCCCAAACAAGTTACTTGAAACGGAGAAATAGAGAGCAAACATCATACTACTCATTTCAATTTTACAGCATTTAATTTTTTGTTAAATTCAAAAAACTCTTAGACAACAGCGACTTTAAGGGGAGGTAAAAAATTTCAGCTAACTTTCTTCCCTACATTTTAATACGAACCACAAAAGTTTGTGTTGGACTTGGCAATGACAAAACACAGTAACAGCAATTAAAAGTGTAGAAGAAAGGGCAAGGGCTGATACCGTGATCGTACACCCCAACGTTTCGCCAGAACAATTTGGCTTTTTCTACCAGACTCAAAATAGGATTTTTGTGAAAACAAACAGTCACACCATTGGGCATATCCTTCCACATAAGGATGTACCTACATCACTAAGAAAAATTTTGAATTGCTTTTTTACAAGGAGAGTTTCACTTAAAAGAAAATGGAGAGAGCGCGAAATTGCTGATAGAAACCACATTAGCTAACTTTGACTTTTTTAGTCACTCCCACAAAACATTCGTAGAAGCAAATTCTGAGTGAACACTCGGGATCTAAGTAGTTATTGGGAATCACAGAGAGGTAACTTAAACTTCAGTACTTTTTGTTTTTAAGTGATTATTGATACATTTCAGATGCAAATTTTACTAGAATTTACCGACAGTGATCCAGGATTTTTAAGGAAACAAATAGGGAGAGAGAAACAGGTTCTAAGTGCGCAAATTGAATTTTATATATCTTTTTAAAAGATGTACTTTTTCTTGATTCAAAAAAGATTTTGTATAGTGATCGAAGGGAAACTTAGGTCCCTAGGACAATTTTAAATTTACAGTTTTGGCGTTTGTTTAACAGGTGCAAAAGGCAGTGTGGGAAAAAATGCTTTTTCCACTGCCCTGCAAGGGAGAGGCTGATAGTTACTTTACCCCGACAAAAAAGGGTTCTCAACACTCGTAATTAGTCTTTTTAAAAAAAATTCCATGGTATTTTGAGTGATGGTTTTTCGTAAAATAAGCGTTTTCAAATATGGAGTTATTTTAGCTATCTAAATAAACAAACGGAATTAGGCATGTTTAAGTTAAAATTCATCTTTTTTAAATTCACTTTTACCTATATCTGTAAAGTTTAAAAAATACCGATTTTTGAGTTTTAATACTGTTGGCCAATTATAATAAAAAAAAAAATCAATCTTTCATCTCGGGCCCCCACTGAAAAAGAATGCCAGCTTTCATGGCACCCAAAAGATTTTCTTTTAAACCCAAAGAGTAGTGGGGCCCAACCCAGCGGGGCCCATGAGGAGTGCCCTGATTTGCATTTGTCCTCGTTGCATGGCAGTAGGGATGACGATGCCTGGCCCCTGCCGCTGTAACAGTGTCCCTTTGCTCCCGATCCATCCGCAGCCGGGGATGGCCTCTGGTGGTCCCCGACTGCGGGGAGAGCAGGTTGAAGGTCGGGGACTTTCGTGGTAAACTGGGGCGCGGCCACACGCACATACATGTACAAATATAAAAAACAAATATGCAAACGAAGATCATATACAAACACATAAACACCACCACACCACACACCACACAAACCAACACCCACACACAACACACCACACACACACCCACACACACACACACACACATTTTATACCGCCCCGCTGACTCGTCCCGCCTGTCCCCCAGCATCCCGCCCAACCCGATTCATTTACTGATTGGGTGATCCCTGCAGGAGGGGGCCCCTCCCTTGAAAGTGCTCGAGCTCTTTTTGGTCGCAGTCGACGGTTGCCAGCGTTAGGGGGTCGAAGTTGCCCTCGCTGCACCGTGGGTCGAACGCGCTGTTGCACTCCCAGCACAGCAGAGCGTCGGCTGCAAAGACAACAGGGTCGGTTTCAGAAATTGTGTTCGAGGGCTAGAAGAAACTATATGCGTGTGTGTGTGTATGTGTGTGTGTGTGTGTGTGTGTGTGTGTGTGTGTGTGTGTGTTGTGTGTGTGTGTGTGTTGTGTGGGGTGTTTGGGTTTTTGTGTGTGGTGTTGTGTGTGTGGTGTGTGGTGTGTGGGTGTGTGTGTGTGTATGTGTGTGTGTGTGTGTGTGTGTGTATGTGTGTGTGTGTGTGTGTCTGCATGTATATTTATGTGTGCTTGCTCACCACTTCCCGTAACTAGCAGCTCATTCTGAATCTCATGCTGTTAAAATGACTTAAGTCACAAAGTAAGCTGGTTCTCTGTGTGTTAGAACTCACTTGCGACTAAAGTATTTTAGAAGGAAAATGTCTTTTCAATAACTCTTATAAAATGTTTATGAGATATCGTAGTTTTTTTCCATACAGTAGGGCTTTTATTTAGGGGTCAATTATGCGACAACCCAAAAACACACACACACACCCACACACACACACACACACACAACACACACCACACACACACAACCCCCAAAAAACCCAAATATATATATATATTATATATATATATATATATTTTATATATAATATACAACATACTACATACAATATATTTTTTATACACACAAAATTTTCTATCTATCTAATCTATCTATCTATCTATCTTACTATCTATATCTATTTCTATCTATATCTTTCTATCTATTATCTATATCATTATCTACTATATCTATCTATCTACTATTCTATCTATTACTTAAAACTTTTTTCTTAGCTATCATTTGTCCTCTATCTGCTATATTGTATAACTAAATTATATATATATATATTAATATATACATACATACATACTACATACATACATACAACATACAAATACATCATGCATGCATCAGCATGCATGCATAATACAAAACATACATTTAAAAAATACATAAACATAATACAACTACTACATCCCAAAATACATATTACAACATAATACTACAACAATAACATAAACATACATACAAATACATACATGCATCATCATACATACATGACACATACTACATACTAAAACATACAACATACATACATAATACATACATACACTAATACATACATACAACAACCCCACAACACACACACACAAACACATACACACCACGAATTTTTATAATATATATATTAAATATATATT
>NW_023659536.1:0-2500 GCF_015228065.2 Penaeus monodon
CCTTTTGGGGCCCGGGGTCGGTGGGGAAAAGTTTTGTATCTCTCTTCCTCTCTTCCTCGTTTTTTCTTCTCCTCTTTCTCTTTTCTTCTTTCATATTTTACCTATCCGTTTTCTCTCTCTCTCTCTTTCCCACCCTTCTCTCCTCTCTTTTTCTCTCTCTCTCTCTCCTTCTTTTTCTTCTCTCTCCTTCTCCTCTTTTTCTTTCTTTTCTCTCTTCCTTTTTCCTTTTCCCCGGGCCCCCCCTCCTCCTTCCCTCCCCCCGACTTCCCCCCTCCCCCCCTTCCTCCCCCCCACATGCGCTTTGTTATGTCCTTTTATATTCTTGTCTCGCATTCGGTAGTATTTTTTCCTTTTGGGGTCCGTGGAAACTGTATTATATGAATATACCCGCGCAGCCAGCGTTATCCCCGTGCCATAGATTTTATATTTATTTCCCAAAGAGCGGGACAGGGAGGATTTTTCCCCTTTTAGGCACTGAATTTGCAAAAACTGTGCGAATACGGCCCTTTGCAGCAGCGGTTGGAGTGATTTACTGTGTCGATTTGATCTTGATATAAGGTCAGGGGAAGTAGGTGGCTTGGGTGGATTCATATTATCGGCACGACGCACCGCATACACACACACACACCCCACACACACACACACACACACACACACCCCCCAACACCAAACACAACTACACATCACAAAACAACACACACCCACACACACACAAACCACCCACACCAAATAATATATATAATACCTCTACTAATACATACATAAATAATAGATGGTATTTAGAGAGATAGACGATGATAGATAGATATACAATATGTCTACATGTATATTATAATATATATATTATATAATATATATTATAATATATATATATTATAATATATTTAAAGTATATATGTGCCTATATAATACATAATACATACATAATTATTTATTAATATTATTAAAATATATATATTTTAATTATTAATATATATGTTGTGTGTATATATTTTTTTTTTTTTTTATTTTTTATTTTTTTTTTTGTATGGTGTTTTATATTATATTTTTTAAAATATTTATATATTATATTATATATATGTTTGTGTTTAAAATACATAAATTTTATTTCCACACCCACACCCAACCCCCCAAACCCCCCACCAACACCACCACACCACACACCACACACCCACACACACAAACACACAATGGGGGGTCATTAAGATTTCCCCCCCCCGACCTACACCCTCATACTAGGAGGCGAAAAATTTTAAATGCCCCAAAGATACACATCTTGCAGGTCATGTGTTAATTCCAGTCCCTTTAAATAAATCATGTTTGCAGGTTCCCTTTTTAACCCCTGAAGAACTTCAAAAAACGTGTCTCAAATCTTTTAAAAATTTTCCCTTTAAAATTTACTTCATGGACAAAAAGGGGAAAGTAGGATGAAAAGGGCAGCAGAGTGGAAAAGGTTGTGTACCCCAAAAACCGCGTTCCATTGGGCAAATTTAGAGCGGAGCAGGGGGGTTTCTTGTAGGGAAACGGACACCTTTTGGGCAAAAAATCCGCCCTCTTGGGGTTGATAGCCTCCCCCAACTTCTGTAGCGTGAAGCAAGTAAGCTCCCGTAATTGTAGTACCTTGCAAGGAAAACGTATATATATATATATAAATATATAATATTATAATATATAATTTTATTATATATATGGGATTTTTTATATAATATTTTTATATTATATATTTTTATATAATTATTAAATTTATGTTGTGTGAGTGTGTGGTTGTTTTGCCTGTGTGTTGGGGTGTGGTTGTGTTTGAAATGTGTTGTTAAAATAAAAATTTTGTGGTTAAAAATATTTAAAAATTTTTTTATATATATATATATATATATGTTATATGTATTATGATGCAATGTAACATATATATGTTTGTTTGTGTGTGGTTTTTGACTGAAAATGGTGGTTTTTTTAATATTGTAATTATTATATTATTATATTATTATATTATAAACATATAATATACATATATAACATATAATTTATATATATTTGATATATATATTTTATATTTTTCTATATTTATTTTATTTCCCCAAAAAATTTATATATACCTTTATATATTTATTTTTTTAATTTTTATATTATTATTATTCGGTATAGATATATGTATGATTATACCAACATATGTGTTGTGTGTGTGTGCATTAAATTGGAGGAGGGCGACTGAAAGAAGACTGAAAGTGAAAAAAAATCATGAAAAATTTTTATTTTGTTTTTTACAGTTCGTGTTACTAATTTTACATGCTAATGTGTACCATATTTCCCAAAATTATAAGAGAACGGACAAAAACATACTGTGGGAAAAATGGCGTTTTGCATTTTGCCTTGTAAAAAGCGCCGGGAAAATTTGAAGCCCTTTTTTCGTTTTTTCTCGTGGCTTCAATGGTCTTCTCTGTCTATCCCCTCCCAACGACACCAAGCGGTAGTAAGGCTATCACCTCCCCTACTTCCGACCCCC
>NW_023659536.1:7500-12500 GCF_015228065.2 Penaeus monodon
CCTGGCAACAGTTTGATAAACGGCATACAGACGAGAGATAGACGATAAATGGTGATTGGATAGACTGATAGACGGCTTCGGTTTTGATTGTTAAGATCAACTTTTGAGTGTCGTTTTTTTAAAGCACGGACAGACTATTACTGGCATGGTTAATTTTTCCCCCGAATAGATGACCCCCTTGCCCTCGCCTCCCCTCACCATGATCCAATTTGCATCCTCCCCCTCCTCCGTCCCCCACGGCTCCCCCCTTCCCCCTTCATAACCTCACCCTCACATCGACCCTCGAGAGTGGGGGCCCCTCGAACAACAGCCACTGACTTTGGCTGCACTGAAAAAAGAATCTAAAAAAATAATAACAAGTTGAAACATAAATGGTAATTTAAAGGGGTAAATAAGTGAATGAAAAAAAAAATGAAAAGATGTGAATAAATAATCAAATAAATAAACCTGAATGAATGAATAAAAAATAAAAATTTTATCAAAAATGAAAAAATTATAGGGAATAATAAAAAAAATCAAATAAAGAAAAAGAATGACTGAAGAATAACAAATAAAGGAAAATAAAAACAACAGATAAAAAACGAAAAAATAACCGAACGGCAGGTCAGCACAGGGAAACGGTTTTGGGAAAAAGCCCTTTCGATCAAGGAACAAAACAAATCCATCCCGGGTGGAAAACAATTAAATTTTCAGATAAAATTTTCATTGACACAGCGTAGTCGGCTGCGGGCAGGGCTTGTGGGAACACCCAGACTTATGCCTCTCTCCCGTCACAGTTTCGCCCATGCTGACCTTCATTTTCCTCTCTGAAATGGTTCAGAGAGAGAGAGAGAGAGAGAGAGAGAGAGAGAGAGGGGAGAAGAGAGAGAGAAGAGAGAGGAGGAGAAGAGAGAAAAGAGAGAGAGAGAAAGGGGGTGGGGGAGAAGAGGAGAAGAAGGGGAGAGGGAAGAGAGGAGAAGGAGAGAGAGAGGGAGAGGGGAGAGAGAGAGAGAGAGAGAAAAAAGAGAGGAGAAAAGAGAGGAGAGGAAAAAAGGAGGAGAGAGAGAGGGGGAGGATAAAAGAAGGGGGAAAAGAGAGAGAGAGAGAGTTGAGAGAGAGGAGGGGAGAGAGAGAGAGACACAAAGGAGAGAGAAGAGAAAAGGGGGGAGAGAGGGGAGAGGAGGGAAGAGAGAGAGAGAGAGAGGGGAAAGAGAGGAGAGAGAGAAGAGGGGGGGAAAAGGCAACTGAATAAAAATAAAGCGAAAACCCTTGATGATTATAGATGAAATATATCTTTTGGGTGCAACAGAAAGGAAAAAATTGATTCCTGATTTAAATATATTTTTGAATTGGGGTTTTCCCTTTTGGGCAAAGCAGGAAAAAAGGAAACAGGGGGCCCAAAAGGGTAAGAGGAGTTTTAATGCCAGCTCGAATTTAAATTTGGGGGATTTGGGGACATCCCCGTGTCCCTTTCTTGGGGGGCCAAAAAAAAAAAAACGATTTGGGTGGATAAAAATTTATGAATGAATAAAAAAATGATGAATTAAGGGGGAAATGGTAGACAAATAGATAATGATTTTAAAAGATAGACAGATGGGATAAGTGATTAGTAGATAGACAGATAGATAAAGGATTAAAAGATAGATAAAAAGGAATGAAAGGGGCAAATGGGTATAGATTGAAAAATTGTCCCCTTTTACACAAGGAAAAAAAGGGGGCCCTAGTTACGAAATACGGTAGCATCAGAGGTGCATATTCCCTCTCTCTAAAAGGGAAATTTTTATGGTTCGTTTCATGCAAGAGAAAAAGTGTCACATTTCACTTTCCTCCTTTAAACACATTTAAAAAAAAGGTTTGGTACAGACAAATTAACATCGAAAATTTCTTCCAGATGTAGGGAAAATTTCTACCATAGAAGAGAAAAAGGGAACCGAGAAAAAACCCCAAAAAGGGACAAAAAAAGAGAGTAAAAAAAAAGGGGGGGGCCCGAAAAACCCCCAAAAAAAAAAAGAAAAAAACAAAAAAAAAAGGGGGGGGGAAAAGGGAAGGGGGAAAAAGGGAAGGGGGGGGTTTAAATTTTTAAAAAAAAAAAAAAAAAAAAAAAAAAGGAAAATTTTTTTAAAAAAAATTTTTAAATAAATATTTTTTTAAAAAAAAAATAATTTTCGTTTTTTGTTTTTTTTTTTGGGGGGAAAAAAAAAAAAGGGGGGGGGGTTTTTTTCCTTTTTTTTTTTGGGGGGGGGAGGGAAAAAAAACGTTTGGGGGGGGGTTTTTTTTTGGGTTTAAAAAAAAAAAAAAATAATAAAAAAAATAAAAACATAAAAGATTATTTAAAAAAAAAAAAAAAAATTTAAAAAATTTTAAAAAAGGGAAAAAAAAAAAAAATTAACAATTTTCCCCGAAAAAAATTTTTTAAAAGGGGCAAAAATAAATTTTTTTAAAAAAATTTATTTTTTTTTTCCCTTTAAATTTTTTAAACCCAAATTTTTAAAATTTTAAAAAATTTTGTTAAAATTCCCAAAAAACCCAAAAAAAGGGTTTTTTTTTTAAAAAAAAATATTTTTTTTTTTAAAAATTTTATATAAAAATTTTATAAAAAAAAAGGGAAAAGGGAAAAAAAAAAAGGGGAAAAAAAGGGGGGGGGAAAAAAAAAATTTTGGGGGGGGGGGGGGGGGGGGGGGGGTTTTTTTTTTTTTTTTTTTTTTTGTTTTTTTTTTTTTTTTGGGTTGGGGGGGGTTTTTTTTTGGTTTTTTTTTTTTGGTTTGGTTTGTTTTTTTTTTTTTGGGGTTTTTTTTTGGGGGGTTTTTTTTGGGTTTTTTTTTTTTTTTGTATGTATTTAAAATATATATTTTTATTAATTATTTTTTTATAAAAAAAAACCCCAGGGGGGGGGGGGGGGGGGGAATAAATAAATAAATAAAAAAAAAAAAAAAAGAAAATATTTTAAAAAAAAAAGTTTTTATATATTTTATATATTTTAAAAATTTAAAAAATAAACTTAAAATAAAAATTTATATATATTTTAATATTTTAAAAAAAAAAAACACACATTTTATAAAATACATCATATATATAGGCACTACATATGTTTATAATATGTTGTATAACAGGTATAATATACATACATAACACACCACTACACACACACACACAACACACAAAACCAAAATATTATTATATATTTTAATAAAATTTTAATTAATATATTTTTAAAAAATTTAATATTATATATTATATTATAGAGGAGAGAGAGAGAAAAAGAGAGAAGAGAGAGAGAGAGAGAGGAAAAAGAGAAGGGCGAGAGAGAGGGAGAGAGAGGGGAGAGAGGAGAGAGAGAAAAAAGAGAGAGAGGGGGAGAGAGAGGGGAGAGAGAGAGAAGAGAGGGGAGAGAGAGAGAGAGAGAGAAAAATTATATAAACCACGCAAATATAAAAAATTAAATCCGACCAATGACACACAATGTAAAATTTTTGCGGTTTATCAAAGCTAATTATTTTTTTCATAAAAAACCCCTAGAATATTTTCTACTAATTTTTTTCTGGTATTTGTCAAGACAATTCTAAAACAAATGATGTTACCGCCCCCGGGGGTTTTTGATTTTTAGGAAACCCCCAGGGCCTTAAGGTTTGGGCCTTTTTTGCCCTGCTGGGTTTGAAAAAGGGTAGAAAGGGTTCTTTCATTGTAAAAAAAAAAAAAACAAAGGCCATCAAAGTAAAATATAAAAAATTTAAAAAAAAAAGGTATTTTTTTCTTTAAAAAAGTTAATTAATTTTTTTTTTCCCTTTTCCTACTTTAAAAAACTAAAAAAAAAAAAATGAAAAAAAAAATTTTAATAAAAAAAAATGGTACTCCCCTCTTTCCAACCTTGGTCGCCTAAACCGGTTGCCACTCATTACACGCTAAATTCCCACAAAACCTTACTTTATTTTATTCAAGCAAAAACCCCTTCAACTCTGAAAACAGTGTGATTCCCCTGTTTTCCTTCCCCTCATTGAATTGTAAATTTAACAAACAAATCTTTTTAGTAACTATCATAATTTTACATTAATCCAATATAATTTTAAATATACTGAATGCCCTTAAAAAAAGAGAGGAAAAGGGGAAAAAAAACATTTGGTGAGGTTTTGGGAAATTTTGAATGTCCAAACGTCTTTAAAGCTTAACCAATGTATCTCTTAAAAGGGGTAATATTATATTTTAAAAAATATATATATATATATATATATATAATATATATAAATTAAAATATATATATAAACAGGGGTATGGTTGTGGTGTGGTGTGTTGTGTTGTGCGGTGTGTGTGTGTGTGGGGTGTTAGGGTGTGTGTGTAATGTACGTATATGCAACTACGTACTTCCAATTTTCTTTACAATCTTAATCAATGTTATTTTTAAAAAAATATATATAATATAGTATATATTGTAATCATATTTTATATATTAATATATATAATTAATATATATATTAATAAATAATATATAAAAAAATATTTTTTTTTAAAAATTTTTTATAATATTTTTTTTTTTTTTTTTTTTTTTTTTTTTTTTTTTTTTTTTTTTTTTTTTTTAAAAAAAAAAAAAAAAAAAAAAAAAAAAAAAAAAAAAAAAAAAAAAAAAAAAAAAAAAAAAAATTTTATTTTAAAAAGGGATATAATATATTTTTTATTTTTAAAATATTTTTTTTTTTTTTTTTTTTTTTTTAAAACACACAAAAAATATTATATATATATATTATATAATATAATATATTTTATATATATATATAATTTTATATATATATATATTATTATATATATTATATGGTTATATATCATATATTGGTATATGTGTAAATTTTATTTGTGTGTTTTGTGGGGTGTTGTGTTGTGTGTTTGGGGTTTTTTTTTAATTTAAAAATATATATTTAAAATTATATATATATTATATATTATATATATAATTTTATATATATATATTTTTATAATAAAACACACACAAGCAAATACTGGACAAGCACGACCCAACACCAAACCCCCAACAC
>NW_023659537.1:0-21128 GCF_015228065.2 Penaeus monodon
ACAAAAAACCCTCAAATGGCAGTTTCCATAATTTCTCTTTTTCTATTGCCCCATTTCTTTCATTTTCTATATATCCTTTTTTCTAAAAGGTGGGCTTTTTCCTTTGACCAATTTTTGGTTTTTCTGTTACAACCAGGGAAATCTTTTCCATTTTTTTTTTTATTTCCATCTTTTTTTTCTTTTTTTTAAACAACTTTTCCCCTTTATTTTTTTATGCTTTAAATATTTTTGGGTTGCTCTCCCAAGTAGTTCGGTTTATTTTGTTTTTCTTATCATTTCTATTATCGATTTTTAAATTATTTAAACAATACACTGCTTTTTTACCGAAATTCCCATATAGGGAACAATCCGCGGGCGCTTGCTCACTCACTCTCACTTAAGCCGGTACAGGGCAAGCAGCTCGAACTTTTGTCGTCGGTGTGAAGGGGGAAATTTTTCTCTTTTATTTTAAAGTAATTTGAAATTTTTGTGTATATTTTATTAGCTTATCATTACCATTTACTGTTAAATGTTTTTTTGGGTGGTACCTTTTTGGGCAGCAATACGGGGGCCCGGGGCCGCCCTATTGCTCGATTGTCCCGGTCGCAAAATTAACACCCAAAATTTAATTGTCCCAAGTGCCGTGAAAACTCCCGCCTTGATAATGAAACTATTTTATTGCCCACCCTGAGAAAATAAATTCCATCATTCCTCCCACCGCTGCTCTTCTTACCCCCCCACTGACGGTATGTGGAATTATTTTTTTAACGAAATAATGCCCTTTTGGCACGAAGGGGTATAAAAAGGGGTCCTTATAGGGGGTATTTTTTACCACAGGGGGTCCAGGGGGCAGAGCCCCCTGGCTAGGGAATTTAGATCGTAGTGTTAAATTCCACAGGGTTAAGTTGGGTTGGTTTATTGGTTGGGACGCATTGTACGATTACCATGGGGGAAAACCCCCGTAGTTTTTTTTTTTCCCGGGGAACGGTTTTATCCCCCTAGAGTTTTTCGAAATTTTTGGGGCGTCGGTCCGTAGAGTTCAATTGCCGATTTTTACCGTTTTTTGTGCTTGTTTTTTCGTTCGTCGGCTTTTTGCTGGGTTTTCGAAAAACCTTTAACGTTTTTTAAAACCTTTTTTTCGATTTCTGCAGCTTCCTTGGGCCCCAGTGCTATCCTTACCCCCCCCCCCTTTCAACCCCCACCCCCACCACCCCCAAAGTCTTTAAGGTTTTAAAAAACCTTTTGGCAGTCTCTAGGGGGGCCCGAACATTTAAAAAATTAAATAGCTAAGGGCGATCTAAAAATTAAGGGGAAAAAGTTTAAACCGTCCCATTAAAAAATTCCCCCAAAATTTAAACCTTTGGGACCGCTCAATTTGTAGCAAAAATTCCCCGGGCTTGTTTCCAAAACATAACACCCCAGCCTTGAAGTTGGTTTGTCAAAGAGCAAACGGAGAAAATCGGGACGGCTGGCCCTTATTATTTTAAATTTAAAATTGTGTTGTTGGTTTGGGTGTGTTGCGGAATTTTTTTTGGGTTTTATGAATCTGGTCTCCCCAACCCCAAAAAATTTTTAAATATTTAATATTAAAATTTTAAATTTAATAATTTTTGAAAATTTAAAAAAAGGAAAAAAAAAAAAGGAAAAATTTGGGTTGTAATGAAAAAAATTTAAAAAACTAGGTTTGTCATGGCAAAAAACAAACCCCCAAAACCCAAACCAAAAACCAACCCAAAAACCAACCCCAACAACCACCACACACCACCCCCAAAAAAAACCAAACATTTAAAAATTTTAAAAAAAGGGTTTAAAAAATAAAAAAAAGTTTAATAAGACATTTTAAGGATTTCCCTAAGGGGCAAACGCCACGGGTGGAATCCCTTCCCCCCTTTCGTTTTCCCTAGGCCCGAGGCACCGGGGGCCAAAGGGCCCTTCTTTTGGGGTTCGTGAGCTGCCAACCAGACCCAAACTCCACGGCTTCCCCCCTTTTCTGGGAGGCCCCTGATCGGGGCCCCATGGGGGGACTTGCCAAAAGTAGGGGAAATAAAGAACGGCCTCCGTCCCCGGTGTCCGGGTTTTGGAACGGGTCCTCCAAGAATGGGGCCGGGGGACTTGACGGATAAAAGACCCCAAGGATGGAAGGTTTTTTTGTTTAAAGCAAAACAAAATTCTTTCCCCTTTTCCCAAGGTACCCGCCCCAAAGTCGGATGGTTTCAGCCCTGCCAAAAAAACCCAACTGATTCGGCTAAACCCAAAATAGGCACCCATTTAAATTTCCCTTAATTAAACTTGCCGCAAGCTTTCACTCTTTTCCCTAAACCCCAGCCTAACTTGTTTTGGGTTAAGGGGGGGGTTCCCTCGCTAAATGGGGGCCCCCGGCCCAGGACTTGGATGCTTCCCCAAAAGCTAACCCTTGTTTGATTTTCCCGCCAACTTTCAGTACTCGCCCTTACCACCCCAAAAAGGGTTAAAAATTTTTGGTCAGCACGTTTGCTCCCCTGTTAAAGGAAAATTCGTCCCCAACCCCTTTAAAGCAGGGAAGGGCTTTACCCAAAAATTGGGCTTCCCCCAAACCTCCTCCAAATTTCCCCGATGGACTGTTTTTGGGGTTCTTTCGGAAACCCCGACCCTACGACGGCGCCCAAATTATCCCATTCGCGGCTTGCGAAAACCCCCAGTGCCCGTTTTGTCCCAGGGGTGTTCGGTCCTTTCGGAAAAAGGGGGGGGAAAAATGGACTCTTATCTTGCTCAGTGTTTTCCCCTTGAAGAACCCCCCAGGCAGGGGGGGGTCCAGTCCCTGAGTCGGATTATGCCCCCTGCCATGGCAACCCCCCCCCTTTTACTTCCTTTCCCCTGGTTTCCCTTTTTTCCAGTTGGAAACCCACTAACCCGGGAGGGAGGGGTTTTGAGGGGGGGCCCCCCAGGTAACCCACCACCCTTTTGGGGGGCCCCCGGTCAACGAAAACTCCCCCCACTTCCGAACCCCCCGTTGGGAGGATCCGCCATCCGCGTACTAAAAGGGGGAATTAATTTCGTTTTCCCTTTGGGGGCCCTTTTACCGAATTCCCCTTACAGTTCCGGGATGCCGAAGTTGCCCCCTGACCAGGAAAAGGGCAGGATCCCTTTTTCCCGGGCCTGCAAACCGGAGGGCCCTTAATTCTCCGGGGTTTACTCCTTTGCCTTGGGGCCCAAAAACCCCTGACCCGTTTTGGGTTTTACCCGGGAAAAAATACGGCAAATGGGCCCGCATTTTGTGGTTTTCGCGGGGGCCCCATCGCCCACGGGCCCATTTTTTGGCCAAGGGGAAAACCTTTCCACAAGGGGGGGATTTTGATCCCCCGGGGTAGAAACCGTTTTCCCGGGCCAAAAACCCCAAGAACCCCAAGCATTCTAGTCCTCCTGCTACTAAAAGGTGTCACCCTTGGACTTACCCGCCACTGAAAGTCCGCTGGAGGGGGCAGGGTACCGGAGGGGACCCTTTTTTCGGCGCGCCCGGAGGGGTATTTTTTTCCACCCCACCATGGGGGCCGACCATCTTTACCCAGGGCACACCAACGGCTTAATCCCCGAACAAGTAATGTCTCGCCGGGCAAGTTCCAAAATGCGGGGAAGCCCTTTTTTTAAGATTTTAACTCGGGGGGGGTTCACTGGGAAAAAGAAAAACCCCACCTCCTGCGCCCCCGGGGCCCCGACCCCCGCCCTAAGGGGTGCCTGGGGGCTTCCACCTGGGGGTTCCCGAGGGCCTTTTCCCCCAATTCGGGGGTGGGTTTTCCCTCGGGGGGAGCCCCCCAACTCCCATCGCCAATTCCCCCCAAGCAGGAACCCCACGCCGCAAGGGGGGGAACCAAACCCCCTTTCCCCCCTAATTCCCCATTAGGGGGGGGACGTTGCCCCCCCGGGGCCCCCCCCAAATGGGGGGGGCGGGCTGGAGCCCCCCCCTTTTTCCCGGGCCCCCCAAACCGGGGTGGGTTGGCGGGTGGGGGCCGGGGGCCCCGGGGGGAAAAAGAAAACCCTTTCCCTCCTGCACCCCGTTTTCCCCTCCCGAGACCCCCCCCGTTTCCTTTGGGGAGGAAAACCCCCCCCCCCAATTTCCTTCAGTGGGGGTGCAGAGTTTTTTGGGGGGGAGGGGACTGGAAAGGCCCCTCCCCAAGCCCCCCTTCCCCAGGGGTTTTTGGGGCGGGGGTTTGGGAAAGCCAAGGGCCCCAACGCCTCCATAATCCACCTGGGGCCTCCTGCGCTAAAACCCCCCCAGTTTATAACCCCAAACCCATTACCCGGGGGCCACAACACCAGAACTTATATAGATTTACCGAAATTAGGGTATGTTTTTTTTATAGTTGATAAATCCCGGAAGAAAAAGGATTAAAAAAGGGTAAAATTTAATCCCCATGGGAAAACCCCCAAATAGGTATTTAATAACTAAAAAACCCCCCAAAAAATACCCAACAATTTTTATATTATATATTAAAATAATTATGTATTATATTAGATAATGATATAATATAAAAATATAATAAATATATTTATAAAATGATTAATAAAATATTTATTATAGTATATATTTCCCTTTTTATTATATATAATTATAAAATATTATTATTATTATTAGTTTGGGTTATATATTTTTTTTTTTTATTTTGTTTTTATTTTAATAATTATATATATATAATAGATAATAAAAATTTAATAATAATAAAATATAAAAATTTGTTTTTAATATTTTGTTGTGTTTGGTATTTGTTGTTGGTATGGATAATAAATTATATATATAAAAATATAATATAATAAAATGGATATATAATTATATTTAAATTACATTATTTTAATACATATGTATGTTATAATATATTATAAACATAATTTTATATATAATGTTTATTAATAAAAATTATTATATATATTATAATTTTTTTTTTTTTTAAAATTGTTGTTTAAATATATATAATATATCTAATATATATAATATAATATATATTATATATATATATATATGTATATATGTTTTTTTTGTATTATTTTTTTATATATAATATATTATATATATATTTTAAATATATTAATTATATATATATAATAGATTTATATCTTATAATTATATTTTACATTTATTTAATTAAAAATATTATAAAATATTATATTATTTAAAAATATTATTTTAATACATGATATTAAATTTAAAATTTAAATATAAAAAATTATTTTTATAAATTTAATATTATTTATATATATATTATAAAAATATATTTTTTAATTTATATAAAATTTTTTTAAAAATTTTACTTTATATTTAAAATTTTATATATATTTTATAAATATATATAAAAATCATTTTAAAAAAAAATTTATTAAATATACATTAAAAATATAATTTTAATAATTATATATATAATAAAATTATATACATATTGAATTTTTACACCCAGAAAAATAATTATATATATTATATATATTTAAAAAATATATATATATAATATATACATATTTTTATATTTATTATATTTTATAGTAATATATTATATAATATATATATATATATATTATATCATATATATATATATTATGAAAATATATTATTATATATATTAAAATTATATATAATACATATATTATATTTAAAATTTTTACACACAGAAAAAAAATCGCATATTTACACACCACACAACACACGCACACCACCAACATACACCACACACACAACACACAACACACATTTATAAATATATTATTATTATATAATAAAATTTTTATATAATATTATATTTATATATATATATATTATATATTATATATATTATTTTACATGTATACTATTATAAATTATAGTATGTTATATAATCATTAAATCAATATATGTATATAATAGATATAAAAAATATTACTATTAAAAATATATATATATCTATTTATATTTATATATAAATTTATATTGTTTTTATTTTAATAATTATATATTATATATATTTTAAAATTGTAATCATATTATGAAAATTTTTTAATATATATTTTAATATATTATTTATATAATATATATATATATTTGTCAAATATTTACACACAAAAAACCCCCCCGCAAAAAAAAAACCACAAATCATACAAAAAAAAATTTTATACTATATATAAAATATATATATATATTAAGTATATATATTATTATATATATAATATATTATAATTTATGTAAAAAATATATGCATTATATATAATTATATATATATTTTAATATATTAATATATATATATGAAAATATTCATATATATATATTTTAAAATTAATATATATTATAATATAAATTATATATTATAAAAATAATATATAATTTTTAATATATTAAATTTTATATAAAATTAATATATATATATAATATTTTGTTAAAATATTTAAAATTTTTGCACACAGATGAAACACTGCATACTCCACACACACACACCACACACACCCCCACACACACACACACACAACACACCACACACATATTTTTATTTTATATAGTAGATAATAGATAATATAGAATAGATAGATATATAAATATAAATATATATATATATATATTATTATATATATATATAAACATTATATGTATGTTATATAATGTATATGTATGTATATATAATTATATCCCTCTATGATTTTTAAAATATAATATTTATTATATAATTATAATATTAATATAATACTTATTATTATGTATATATTTACATATATCGTATATGTAATTTTATATAATATATCCAATATTATATTATTTAATATAATTTAATATTTATATATTTTATATATTTAAAATATATATTAATATTATTATATTATATATTCTAAATGATGTATGTAATGTAATATTTTTATTATATATTTTATATATAATATATCTATATTATTTGACAGATAGAAAAAACCACACACCCCCACACAACACACCACACACACAACACACACACACACACCACACACAGACACACACACACCCACAAAAAATATAACATAACATAAATATATATATATATATATATATATAAATATATTATAAAATGTATATGTATATTATATGTACTTTGTATGTAGTAAATATATTATATTATATTATATATATATATATATAAAAATTATAAAATATCAAATTACAGAAAAATACAATGCTCTAAAAACACACCCCACCACACACACACACACCCACCCACACCCATTTATATTATTAATATATTATATATATATATATTTATATATAATGTTGTAATATCATGTTTTGTATTTAATATTAATACAATAAATATATAGGGGAATATTACATAATATTATATTATATATATATATAATTATATATATGTATTTTATATATTATATATATATATATTATATATATTAAAGTGGTCTGTTGTGTGTGTTGTCTGGTTTGTGGTATTTGTGGTCTTTATGTTCTTTATTTTGTTTTTATATATAATGTGTATATAATTCCAAATTTGTATTATGTTGGAATTACGTATTGATATATAATATTATATATATATATTATTTTTAATGTGTGTGTGTGTTGTGTGTGGTGTGTGTGGTGTGTTTCTATATATGTATATGTAAAATATATTATTAATATATATATATATATATATATATTTTAAATATATATGTTTGATATCTAAATATATATATATATATATAATATATATATATATATATATATTGACGATAGACAACACAAAACCCACAAAACCCAAAAAACCCCAAAAACCAACCACACACACACACACCCCACAACACACAAACACACACCATATATAGTATAATATATTTATAAATATATAAAATTTTAAAATTTTATAAAATTTATTGGGAAAATTACATACAGTTCCTTTCCACGGAGATTAATTTGTTACCTTTTAGGAAACATTCTCTTTATTTTACCCGGGTTTGGGCCACCCGGGGAACAACGCCCCGGCCGGTGATCAACCCTCGAACTCAATTGCCGTCGTGCCAGCTTGAGTCCGACGCCTAAACCACTCGGCCACCGGTCCTTATGTTTATTAACTATTTAAATACATATTATTTTAAATAATATATAATATTATTATATAATAAATATCTATTTAACTCTCTTTTTTAATATATATATATATATATATATATATATATATATATTATATGTATACACTCAAAAACCACACCACAAATATATATATATTATTATATATATATATTTTATATATATATATATGCATATATATATTTCTATATATATATGTATATATATACACTACTTATTATCTTTATTCTCTCTTTCTCTCCCTCTCTCTCTCTCTCCTCTATATTATATTTTAATATTAATATATATATATATATATATATTATAAAATTACACACACAAAACAGACACACACACGCACAAAACAAAAAACCCACACACACACTTTAAACCCAAATTTTATATTTTGGGGTGTTCCGAAATAGTATCCAATGTTATTCTTTTTATTTTTTTGTTATATTCTACTGCCTTGTATAATCTTATGTATTGTCACATAAAAAATATTCCTTTCTTTACCTGTTTATTGTCTCTCTTTGCCACAGACTTTCCTATGTTTTTTGTCCATCCTCTTCCCAAGAGCTATGCATTGTTGTAACACTCCCTTTTCATCACCAGGATTACCATATGTTAAGCACGTATCTATGCCCTCTTTAGACCACTGTAGGGGTGACAGGCAGACTCCCTGCAGGGGGCCGGGGAAAAACACCCCCGTTCCTCGGCACAGCCGTCTCTACTTCTATCAAAAAAAAGGGAGTCATTACATTTTGGGCGTCTACCTTACAACCTAAACTCCCACCTACCATATTCTTGTGGGCCCCTCATTCCGGCTCTTTCACACATACACATTAAATTATATTATAATATATATAATAATATATTAATAATATTATATTCAATTATTATATATTTAAATTATATATATTATATTATATATATATAAATATATATATGGTTCTGTGTGTGTGTTTTTGTTTTTATATATGTGTGTTTTTTTAGTGATACATCATACAACCCCTACACACAAAAACCCACACATATAAACACACACACAAACGCAAGCCATACCACACACAAAACCACACACCACACACACACACAAAACACATTAATATATAGATGATAGATGATAATATAGATATATAATATATATACCATGTTTTACACTTACAGACACAGACAGAACAGAAATATTAATATTGTGTTTTTGGGGTGGGATGTACCTTTTTCTTTGTCTCTCTTCTCTCTGTCCTCCCCCCCCTTTTTCTTTCTCTCTCTCTCTCTTTTATTAATATATATAATATATATTATATATATATAATGTTATTTTATATTATATAAAATTTTATATAAAAATATATATACTACACAACCCCGAAAACTCCACACACTAAAACACCACACACACACAACACACACACACACACACACACCACCACACACCACATATATAGATAATGATAATAGATAGGGAATAATATACATTACATGCACACACATCAACACACCCAAAAACCCACACACAACAACGCACACAAACCACACACACCACACACCACACACACACCACACACACCAATATATATATATATATATTTTTATATATTAATTTAATTTTATTTATAGGTTTTTTTATCCTATATATAGGATATTTATATCTATTATATAGTATATCTATCTATCTATCTATCTATCTATCTTCTTTCTATTTATCTACCTTTCTATTTATCATTTCGTCTATTTTGTATTTTTTGTATATCTCTATCTATATGTAAAATTTTTATTTTTTTTTTCTCTGTGTCTACTTGTTGTCTGCTTCCCTGTTGCTTTTGTGTCTGTGTTTTTGATAAATATATATAAACAATATAATTTATTAAAATATAATATATATATATTATTATATAGATAAAAAGATAGATAAAGATAGATAGTTAGATGTAATCCAGATATACAGGCAGTATTTATATATTTTTTATATTTATATATATATATATTTTATTTAAAAAATATATATATATATATATATAATAAAATATATAATAATATATATAATATATATATATATATAATATTCTAATGTATAAAATCTGCCTAGATCTTCTAGGGATCTTCTATCACTCTATCTATCTATCTATCGACTATACTTATATTAATAGAAAATATTATAATTATATATAATATTAAACACACACCACACGCACACACACACACACACCCCCACACACACACACACACACACACCCACACACACCACACACACCAACCACACTATATGTAATATAATATATTATAATATATATATATATAATATTAATATATATATATATATATAGGTAGATAGATAATATTAATAAGAAAATATATAAAATGATTTATAATACTTCCATATTATTGATATATATATATATATATTATAATTTTAAAATATATATCCCATACATGATTTTAGATAATATACATATACATATAAATAATATTTTTAAAAATTTCACACACAAAAATACAGACGCATATATATATAATAATATATAATATATTATATAATGAAAATATATATGTTAATATATATTATATTTAATATATTATATATATATATTTCTATATAATACAAGCATACATGCACAAACGTATTACAATGTTGTAATATATATATATTATATATATATATTTTATATTATAATATTGTTTTATATTAATAATTTGTTTTTAATATATTAAATTTTATTTAATTTTTATTCTATAATTATTATATATATATATATATATATATATATATATATATATATATATATTATATATATTATTTTTATTATTATATATAATATATATATATTTTATATATATTATATATATTATATATTTTATATAATATATTAATATATATATATATATATATATATTATAAAATAAATATATATATATATAATATTATATATATTTTATATATATATAATTATATATATTTTATATTATTATATCTATATATTTATATATAAAAACATATATATATTTTTATATTATATATATACCAAAACAAAGAAGTATTTTTAAATTTTTTTATTATTTTTTATTAATATTATTATTTATTATATATATAATATATATATATATATTTAATATATATATATTATAATTATAATATATAAATATATGTTGTTTTTGTGTGTGTTTTTTTTTTTTTTTTTTGGTTTTTGTTTCTTTTTTTTTTTTATATTATATATATATATTATATTTATTTTTATATATTATATAAAATAATAAAAAGGGGGAAAATAAATTTAAAAAAAATTCAAAATTTTTATATATTTTATATTATTAATATATTATTATAATATATATATATATATTTATTATATATATTATTATATATTAATTAAAATATATAATATTTTTTTTTTTGTTTTTTTTGTGTTTTTTTTTTTTTTTTTTTTTTCTTTTTTTATATATATATAATATATAATTTTATATATATTTTATAATATATATTTTATCAAAAAGAAAAAAGAAAGGAAAAAGAACCAAAGTAGAACAGGCAAATATAAAGTTTTATAAAAAAATATAATAAATATAAATAGAAATTATAAAAAATAAAATAATAAAAAAAGAATATAATAATAATAATAATAACATATATAAATAGTATAAATATCCTAATTTTTAAAAATTTTTTTACCCATTAAATTTTTATTATTATTATTTTATTATATAATATAGGTTTTTTTTTTTTTTTTTTTGGGTTTGTTTTTTTCTTTTTTTTTTTTTTTTTTTTTGGGCAGAAAGGAACAACACCTATCAACACATTTTAAGTTTTGTTGTGGTTTTTTGGTGGTGTTTTGGGTGTTTAGGGGTATTTTTTGATTGTGTAGATATTAATTTTAAAAATATAATATATTATAATATATATAATATATTATATATATATAATATATATATATATAAAATATATATAAAAGGGGGGGGGGGGGGGGGGGGGGGGGGGTCCCCCCTTTTTTTTGTTTGTTGTGTCTGTAAGTTTGCATGGTTTTATTTAATATCTAAACTACTTCTATCTATCTAATTATTTATTTGTGTGTGTGGTTTTGTGTGTGTGTTTTTGTGTGTGTGTTTTGTTGTGTGTGTGTTGTGTTTTATTTTGTGTTTATTTTGTGATTGTGTAGTATTATTTTAAAAAAATATAAAAAAAAAAAAAATATATTATATATTTTATATATATAATATATATATATATTTTAATAAAATTTATTATAAATATATATATATATAAAAATAAAAAAAAAAGGAGGGAAAAGCCGAAGAGGACAAAAGGAGGGGGGGGTTTTTTAATTAAAACCAAAAACCCAAGATATAAAAAAATTGGGCGGCGTGCCGGGAAAAGGGGGTTGGGTTTTTTCCCCCCAGGATTTCTTCCCAATTCTAAAAACATATCATCTTTAACATATGGGTTTGGTGGGGTGTTTCCCTGTGTTTTTGGGGGGTGGGCTCCTGGTGTTGGGGGGGGAAAAAATGGGGGGGTACTTTTGTATGTTTGTTATGGATGTAGAAAATTTAAAACCCAAAAAATAAAAACCCTTTCAACCCAACACACCAATTTAAATTTTAAATTTTTTTTTTTTTTTTCTTTTGTTTTTGGTTTTATTATAATATATATATAATATATATATATATAAAAATATTATATTTATGGGAAGAGGAAGAGGAAAAAAAAGGAGTGAACTTGTTGTGAAAAAACAAAAAAATGTATTTTCTTTTATTTTATATAATATAATTTTTTAATAAGGGTTTGTTGTTGAGGATCTTTATTTAAATTTTTAAAAAAATAATAAAAAAAATTAAATAAAAATTTTTTAAAATTTAATTTTTTAAAATTTAGTTTTAAAGATAATAAAAATAAGGGGTGGCCAGTGGTTGGCGGGACCCAATACAGGAAAGCAGGGCACCCCCCCTTTTTTGTGGACCCAAAAAAAAAAAAGATTATAAAAAGGCCAAAAAGTGGGAAAAACACATTAATAAAAAATAAATTTTAAAAAATATTTTTAAAAATAATAAGTTGGTTTTTGTGTTGTGTGGGGTGTTGTTGTTTGTGGTGTGTGTGTGGTTTTTTGTGTTTGGTTGATTTAAAATATTATATTATATATATATTTTATATATAAAATTTAAAAGAAAAAAAATAAAAAAAAAAAATAAAAAATATAAAAATTTTAATATACATATAGAAAAAAAAAAAAAACCCCCCAAAAATATATATATTTAATATATTTATTCTCCTCTATTTCCCCAAATATTTTTGGTTTAATATACCAAATTTTTATAAAAACATAAAAAAAACATAAAAAAAAATAAAAAAAGAAAAAAAAAAATTTTTAATAATATTTATATATATATATATATTTAAAAATATCTTTTATATATAAAATATTATTTTTATAATATTGTATTATAAAATAAGGTTTACCTCTGTTAAACTTTTTAAAAAAAAAAAATTTTAAAAAATTTAAATTTTGGTTGCCCCGGGTGGTTGTTTGGTGTGGTGGGATTATAGGAAATTTTCTAAAGAAAAATTATTTGTAAAAATTAATTATAAAAATTTTTTTAATAAAGTAAAATATTATAAAATAATTTTTATTTTTATATATATATATAATTTATTTTATTTTTATATGTTTTTTTTGTGTGTGTGTGTTTGGTTGTGTGTGTGTGGTTGTGTGTTGTTTGTGTGGTGTGTTGTGTGTGTGTGTTTGTTTTTTCTTCAATATAATTAATATATATTTAATATTATTTATATATATATATTTACATATCATAACCAATTTGTATATATTATATATAATTATATATATTATATAATATTAATATAATATATAACACAAAAAAAAAAAAAAAAATATATATATATATATTTTAAATTCTTATATTAATATTACATAATTTTTTGTTTTTTTTTTTTTATATTAATTAAAATTTTTTATATATTCCAAAATTTTATATAAAAACATAATTAAAAATTTTTTAAAAATACAAAAGAAAAAAAAAAAAATTATATATATATATTTTTTTTATTATATTTTTATATTATATTTATTATATCATCTATATTATATAATTTTTTTTTTGTTGGGTTTTTTTTTTTTGGTTTGTATATAAACCCTTTAAAAATTTTCAAAAAAACAAAAATTTTTAATAATAATATTATATATATATATTTTTATATATATATTAATATATATATTTTTATAAATTTTTTTTTTTTTTTTTTTTTTTGTATTTTTTTATCTTATTAATATTTTAAATATTTTATTATATATATATATTTTTATATACAAATATATATTTTAATATTTTTAAATTTTAATATATTTTAAAATAATTTTTATATATTATATAATATATATATATATAATTTATTTAAAAAATTATATTATATTTATTTTTTTTTTTTTTTTTTTTTTTTTTTTTTTTTTTTTTTTTTATATTTAATATATATAAATAATTATATATATTTAATTTATTATTATTATATTTATTTTAATATTTTTTGCCTTTTTTTATTTAGTTTTAAATATTTACAATAATATATATATATATATTTTATATATATATATAAAAATATATTTTTCAAATATTATATCAATATTATATATATTATATTATATAAAATATATATTACATCTATATATTAAATTATAATATATATAATATGTATTTTATATTTTTATATAATTATTTTAATATTATATATATAATATTATTCTATATGTTATATATACTCATATACATTTAATTAAAATTTTAATGTAAATGAATAATATATATATATTATAATTTAAAATTTATAAAAATTATATATTATATTAATATTACTATTATTATTATATTATATTAAAAGTGTGTGTGTGTGTGTGTGTTGTGTGTGTTTTGGGTGTGTGGGTGATGTGTTGTGTGAAAAAAACATTTTTTTTATCTGTGTGAAATATTTTTAAAATATTTAATATATATATATAATTTTATATATAAAATAATATATATATTTTTAATAATATATATATATTTATTTTTATTTTATATATAAATATATAATATATATATTATATATTTTATATTTTTTTTTAAAAATTTACTTTTAAAATTAATATTATATATATTAAAATTTTATTATTATAAATTTTATATATTTTTAAAATTATATAAATATTATATTTAATAATATAATTTAATTTTATAATATATATATATTATATATAATATATAATAAATATATTTTTTTTTTTTTTTTTTTTTTTTTTTTTTTTTTTTTTTTTTTTTTTTTTTTTTTTTTTTTTTTTTTTTTTTTTTTTTTTTTTTTTTTAAAAAATTAAAATTATATATTAAATAAAATTGTAAATTTTTATAAAAAAATTTTTTATATTTTTCAAATAATACATTTTCATCTATCTATCCATATATATAATTAATAAAATTATAATATAATTTATATTATATACATATAATATATATATATTTTAATATATAACATATTTTTATATATAATTTTTTTTTAAAATATATTTAATATTTTATTTATATATATTTTTTATTTATAAATAATGAATTTTAACTAAATATATATATATTTCATATCTTATAATATTATATTTTAATATATTATATATATATATTATTTTTATAATTATCCACACACCACACACTAATACAAAACACACACCATAAAGCCTATTTATAATTATTATATAAATAATATATATACTATGTATATAAATATAAATTATATACAACTAATTATATATTATAATATATTATATTTTATTATTATACCCATATAGTATTAGAAAATCATATATATACATATTGTTGGAAAACATATATACGTATACAACATAGTACTATCACATACATGTTTTTTTTAAAATATACATCTATCTACCTTCTTTCTATCTTCTATCTATCTATCTATCTATCTATCTATATATTTTATATTTTATATTTTCCTACACACACACACAAATCCCAACACACACACAAACATATATGCACACACACACACAATATATATAAAATTTTTATATATTATATTATATTTTAATATACAATGTATATATATATATTATTATTATATATTTATACATATATATATAATATTATATTATATATATATATATACCAAAATTCTTAAAATAATACAAAAATATATATACATTATAATACAAAATTTTGGTATACATTTAACGTAACAACTATATGTGGGTATTCATACATGTATATTTAAATATACTTCTATCTACCTATCTTTCTATCTATCTATGTATCTATCTATCTATTTTAATATCTACATTATATTATATATATAAAATATATATATGTGTGTGGGTATGTGTGCGGGTGTATGTGTGTGTTTTTATTTTAAATATACCATTGGGGGTGCTTCACGCGCATGGTGATGTGAAGCGTGGTGGGGTGCCTAGATAGTGTTAAGCCCCTGTATGCTTCTCGCTTGCATTTTCCCCCCGGAAACTCAGTGCGAAAAAGGGAGCGCTATTGCAAAAGTCTCCCCTGCCGGGTCCAGCCTCTCCATCTCAAGACTTCTGCAGTGCCCCTCGTGGCCCCCCGGGAAACGGGGTACCTTGGGTCTCGGGCTAAATCTGTGGGGGCTCGGAGCAGCGGACCCCCGGGGTAGGGAGTTTGGCCCCCGGCGTGTGTACACCTCTGGCTTCATACCACCCCTGCCCCCTAGCCACCCTGGGGAGGGGGTGGCTTGGGGGGGGGCCTTCCCGCCCTCCCCCCCCCAAAATGACCCTCGGGCAACGCACATGTAAATGGAATGCTGGGGGGGGGTGTTGCCCCCTCCCCCCCAGCAAGAAAGGCGGGCTGTGGGTCCTCTGGGAGGGCAAATGGGGGGTGCAGGATTGGAACGGAGTTACTTTCCCGCCTGCGCCCCGGCAGGGCCAACCCCACCAGAAGCTTGTGGGGGAAAGCCCTGGAACCCCACGGTGGATGGGCGGCCCCCACAGCCTGCCGCCCCCTTTTTTGGGGCTGGTGGGCGGGGCGGCAGAGGGGGCGGCCCCCGGAGTGACCATCCGGGGTTTAAATCTCGGGCGTGCTTTCCGGATGGTGCATGGAACATGGGTCCTTTGCGGCAGGATGAGGGGTTACCTTTGCTATCGGGGGAATTGAAGCGACGGGGAGTTAGGTGGCTGCCTCTCCGAGTGAAAACCGGGCAGGGACATCATGTGGGGGGTTACACTTATACTGGTGGGGCTGCGGCGGGGTCACCACCCCAGGGTGTACCATAGCCTCTCCAGTCACTTCAGTCGGCGGTAGTCAGGTGACACCGGTTGATGAGCGTATCAGGGCATTGAGACTAAAGCTCTTTTGCTTTGCTCTTATTGCTGTATCGTCCTCCGATTAAAAAAAGATGTGAAAGGGGCTTTCTATGCCAACTCGCATCTGTGGCGACGTTGCCCCCGGCGAGACATTCCATTTTTTTCGGGGCGACTTAAATCCCGTACCGGGCTTGACCGAGCGGGCTACAAATGTTTTGGGCCCCCATGGCTGGGGAGCTGATCCCGCGCGAGAATACTTTCTTCTCCGGGACTTTGCTAGGTCCCAAAAAATGAGGTCTCGGGCTCCTGGTACCGGGCCCCAAACTCGCATCGCCGCTTGGTACAGTGTAGGGGTAATGTGGCCAAGGGGAATCGACTACATTCTTGTTATACGGATGGGGGTCCCCAAAACTGCGGGGTTTGGGGGGGGTGCGGATTTCTGGGCACCGCCCATAGGCTGGTTGGGGCTACCCTGCGGGCCCCTTCAAAACTCCCCCCCCTCCAGGGCCCCCCTAAGGTTTTTCACTTGACGACAAGGGGGAGAGTGGCCCCTGGGTTCGCCTGGGGTCTCGACCGATTCACAAAACCAGCAAACCCGACGGACCCTTCTCTGTGGGGTTCTTCAAAGGGGTAACACTCGAACAGCTCAGGGGGCCCCTTGGCTACCCCAAAGGAAAGGCAAAACCTCTCCCCCGGAGACATTTCAGGGCCCCTGAACCCTGTCGAAAGGGTCCTGAAAGGGAAACAAATCTTGCTCGTTCCATGGTGCGTAGGGGTCGACACTGTGAAAGGGGCAAGGAAAATCCATCGGAACTTTCTGAGGAGGTCAAGGCCCTTTCTTGGAAAAGCCCTTCCCTGCTACCCAAACCCCCCGGAAAAAATGACTCTAACCCCCTCACATGATGCAGCCGCAGCGGATGGACGGATCATCCAGATCAGTTGGGTTCGTAAAAGTTGGCATATTTTTACGTTTTACCGGGGGACCCTCCAACGTTAGCTTGGTGCGCGTTCGCAGTGCCCGTCCCCCCACCCCTCAGCGAGGAACCTCCCACCCTAAAAGAGGTTAGGTGGCGATTCCAAGCTGAAAATTGGGGAAAACTGCGGGATATGTGATACCCTGCTGAACTGCTAAAAGGGTGGGGTGAACCTAGGGTCAGGGCCTGCATCAGTCCGACTGCCATTGGCCCGTCTGGTACCCTTCCCCCCGCCTGCTAGGGGCGGGTCATCCCCCTCTGGAAGGGAAAGGGGGTCGTTGGGACTGTACAAATCCTTGGCATTACATTGCTCGCAACCAGTCAAGGTTCTCCCACATTCTTCTGAAAAGGGTCCTAACCACCTAGAGGCACCAGAGACCGAGCGTCTGGATTTACTACTGGGAAATCCAAATAACTGTATCTGCGCTTCGGTAATTGGGAAAGCCGTCGTGATTTGGTCTGGGGTTCTCGCAGCCTACATGACCCCAAAAGGCATTTGACTCGGTGCATCGGGAATCGCTATGGGGAAACCCAGGTCAGGGGTTCCGACACAGATTATTGGCCTGAAGCAAACCTCTATATGGGCCGAAAATGCGTAAATGTGGTGGGGTATGTCGAACTTCTTCCCTGTTAATTCAGGGGGGAGGCAAGGTGTTCCTTGCACCAAACTTTTCACCTTGTATGGACTGGATAATGGGCAGAGTATAGCCAAAGTCAGTGCGGAGCACACTAGGCATATCAGGTCTCGGCCTTTACTTTGCGACGATATTTCTATCCTATCTGAGTCCTTGGGTCCTTTGGGGGCTCTTGATCTTTAGCAATGAGGCAAGCCCCTAGGCCTAAAGGGCTCCTGGCCCAAAACCAGATTCAGGACTTGGGGCCTGTTGGGGAAACCCCTCATCGATCCAGCTTGCGGGAGGACTTTTAATTTTCGAAAGTTTTAAATACCTTTGGTAGCGTATCCATATCTCTGGGGTTTCAGACCAAAAAAAAATCAGTAACGGATTGGTCTGGGAAAAAGGAGCCATGAAATCGTCAACAAAACTTTGGAGTGTCGGTACCTATGCAGAAGGACCACGCGTGTCTTCAAGACCTTATATTCCAGTTTTGCTCTTGGAACGAAACCTGGACGCTATCCTGCCTTGGGGTCTCGTCTTGAGCCTTTTGTAAAAATCCCCTTTGCCGGATCATGGGGGACAGTTTTGGGGGACCCGTGTCCACCGCGGTTACACCTGGACTGGATGGGACCGTTACTTGCATAATCCGGATCGCCAAATCAGGGTTTTGGGCCCCCTAGCTCGCCCCCATGCGACCCTCCCATCGGTTGTCTTTTCTGCGAGACAACCCCGGGGGGAGGGGACCTTGGGGCGACCCAGGGGTCATGGCTTGGGCAGCTCACGGCCCGTCGCGGGAATTTTGAGATGGGCCGTGTGCCTGCCGGAACTCCCTCGAGGATCCTCATGGCTGGAAGCGAAGGGTGAATCGGCCATGCCCCCCGCGGCGTTAGCCCTTGATGATGATGAATATACCATTTAAATAAGTCATATTATATCAATTATATTTATTTATTTATATATAACTTTATATATAAATTTTTTATATTTTTGTGTGTGTTTGTTTGGTGTGTTGTGTGTGTGTGTGTGTGTGTGTGTTGGTGTGTGTTGTGTGTGTTGTGTGTGTGTGTGTTGTGTGTGTGTACTGTATTATCGCCTATTATCTATATCTATCTATCTTGTATCTATTTATTTACTATCTATCTATCTATCTACTATTTTCCCATATTCTATCTTATATTACAATATGTTGTAATATATTATATATATAATTATAATAATATATATTTAAAATGTTGGTGTGTGGTATTATGTCTTTCTTATGTATGTATCCTAAAAAACCACACAAAATAAAAACAAGCACACCACACACACACCACACACCACACACACAAAATATATATAAATTTTTATATATATTTCCCTGGCCGCTCCGTCACCGATTTTTCTCTCGTCTTGAAATCGTCGTTGTCCACTAACCACTTCAAATCGTGCAAATGTTTAGTATAATCCCGGAAATTTTTCTAAAGGCCCCAGGGGATAGTTTCTGCTAAAATTTTGAGCATGGGTCCGCTTAAGGAAAATTTTTACTTTGGGGATTATTTTTAATTTTGGGTATTCGGTTTGAAAGTTCTTTTTTTTCCATTAACTTTTCTAGACGATCCCTTACTATTTTGATATTTTGGGAAATGTTACCGAGAGCGACGCACCCTCTCGAGACTGTTCCAAAATTGGATTTTTTATATCTTTCCCCTACCCACGATCTTTGGGGGGTGCGTGGGGAAACGGGTTGAAGGGGGGGGGGGGGGAATGGTAGCACTGGGGGCCCATGGAAGCTGCAGAAATCGAAGAAAGTGATTTAGAAAAGTTAATATTGTTTTTCGAAAACCCCAGCCAAAAATTGTCCCCAACAAATAAACAAACACAAAAAAAGGTAAAAAAACGGCAAATTTAAAATCTAGGACCGACGCCCAATTTCGAAAAAATCTACGGGGATAAAAACCCCTCGCTCGGCAAAAAAAAAAAAAAAACTACGGGTTTTTCCCCATGGTAATCGTCTGCGTCTAACCAAAAAACCAAACCCACCTTAACCCCGTGGAATCATACACTACATCTATATATTCCCTACCAGGGGGGTCTCCCCCCCGGACCCCCGTGGTAAAAAATACACCCATAAGGACCCCTATTTCTACCCCTTCGTCCAAAACATCTATTTGTTAAAAAAAAATAAAATTCCCAATTTGGGGGGGGAAAAAACGGGTCATTTTTGGGGGGAAAAAAAAAAAGGGGAGGCCCAAAA
>NW_023659538.1:0-15000 GCF_015228065.2 Penaeus monodon
CCCCCCCCCCCCCCCTTTTTTTTTTTTTTTTTTTTTTTTTTTTTTTTTTTTTTTTTTTTTTTTTTTTTTTTTTTTTTTTTTTTTTTTTTTTTTTTTTTTTTTTTTTTTTTTTTTTTTTTTTTTTTTTTTTTTTTTTTTTTTTTTTTTTTTTTTTTTTTTTTTTTTTTTTTTTGCTTTTTTTTCAAATTTTTTTTTTTTTTAAAAAAAAAAAAAAAAAAAAAAACCCCCTTTTTTTTTTTTTTTTTTTTTTTTTTTTTTTTTTTTTTTTTTTCCCAAAAAAAAAAAAAAAAAAAAAAAAAAAAAAAAAAAAAAAATTTTTTTTTTTTTTTTTTTTGATCCCCCTTTTTTTATTTTTAAAAAAACCTTTTTTCCCTTTTTTTTTTCTTTTTTCCCCCCCCCCTTTTTTTCCCTTTTGTTTCCCCTTTCTTTTTCCTCTCCTTTCTCTTTCCTCCCTTTCCTCTTTCCCCCCTTTCCTCTTTTTTTTTCCCCCCCCCTTTTTTCCCCCTCCCCCCCCCCCCCCCCTTTTTTTTTTTC
Organism: Penaeus monodon; assembly: GCF_015228065.2. Classification (NCBI taxonomy): domain Eukaryota; kingdom Metazoa; phylum Arthropoda; class Malacostraca; order Decapoda; family Penaeidae; genus Penaeus; species Penaeus monodon. The sequence continues at coordinate 535 of NW_023659538.1, forward strand.
TTTTTCCCCCCCCTTCCTATTTTTCGCCCCTTCTTTTTCCCCTTTCCATTTTTCCCATTTCCGTCAACCCCCTCTTTCATTTTTTTCCTCTCATCCTCTAGGCCCGTTCCCATCCCCTTTTTCTTTCCATTAAAGGGGGGGGTATGGGGGCAAATTTTGAATTTTATGTTAGTAAAAAAGGGGATGTTTTTTTTAGGATAAAAAGGGGGAAAAAAAAAAAAAAAAAAAAAAGAAGGGGGGTTTTGCAAAAGAAAACAAATACATTTTTTTTTTTTTATCCACACTTTTTTTCCCTTTTTTTTAAAAAGGGGGGGTTTGGGGGGGGAAAAGGGGTTGGGGGGGAAATAAAGGGGTTTGATTTATTTGGGGGGGAAAAAGTTTTTTTTCCCCTTTTTTTTTTTAGGAGCTATTTTTTTATTTTTTTTCCCTTTTTTTTTTAACTGGGGTTTTTTTTGAGGGGGGAAAGGGTGTTTTGGGGGGGGTTGTAAAATTTTTAATTTTATTTTTTTAAAAAAAACCCGAATTTCATATTTTTCCCCCCCTGGCCTGTTTTTTTTTTTCCCCGGGGTTTTCCCTGGTTTTTTTGGTTTTTTTTCTTTTTTTCTGTTTTGTTTCTTTTTTTTCTTCTATTTTTTAATTTTTTTTTTAAACCTTCTCTTTTCCCCCGGGGCTTTTCTTTTCCTTTTCTTTTCTTCCCCTTGCTTTTGTTTTGTTTTTTTTTTTTTTTTGTTTTGTTGTTGGTTTTTGTTTTTTTTTCCCCCTCCCTTTTCTTTTGTTAAATTTTAAATTTCTTCCCTTTCCTTTTTTTCTTTTTTATCTCTCCCTTTTCTTTTCTGTCTTCTGCCTTCGTTTTTTTTTTTTTTGTTTTCCTTGGTTGGGGGGGGTTTTTTTTGGGTTTTTTCCCCTCCCTCCCCCTTTTTTTCCCCCCCCTCCTTTTTTGCCCTTTTTCCCTTTCCCCCCTTGGGTTTTTTAATTTGGGGTTTTTGGTTTTTTTTTTGGTTTTTTAAAAACCCCTAACCCTAAGGAAGGGGAATTGGGGGGTTTAATAAAAATAAAACTTTTAAACATTTTTCCTAAAACCCCTTTTTTGGGAACAGTTTTTAAAAATATCCCCGGCTTTTTGGGTTAAAAGTTTTGGGAAAGGGGGAAGGGGTGGTGAAAGGGATAAATAAGAAAAAAAGCAAAAAGGGTTTGGGGGGGGGGAAAGGGGGGGGTTTTGGGGGAAAAAACAAAATTTTTTGTTTAAGTGGAAAAGGGGGGGGGGGAGTTAAACTACCCTAAGATAAGGAATTGGGGGGGGAAAAGATTGGAAGATAAAAAAGATTTAAAGTAAGGGGAGGATAGAGGGGGGGGGGAGGGATTAAAAAGGGATGAAAGGGGAAGGGGGTAAAAATGGGAAAAGGGTAGGAAAAACAAGATTCCTAAAGAAAGATGGAAAAAGGGGGGGGAGGAAAGGGGGAAAAAGGAATTAAAAAAGATTTTTTAAGGTTTTGGAAAAAAATGGAAAAGGGGGGAGACCCAAAACAGTGGGAGTTTTTTTAAAAAAAAGGGGGGAAAAAATTTTTCCCCCCTTTTTTTTTTTTTTTTTTTTTGGGGGGGGGGGGGGTTTTTTTTTTTTTCCCCCTTTTTTTTTTTTGGCCCCCTTTCACCCAAAAAAACCCCTCCTGTTTTTCCCCCCTTTTTCCCCCCCCCCTTTTTTTTTTTCCCCTTATTTTTTTTTTTTCCCTTTCCTTTTTTTTTCCCCCTTTTTCCCCCCCCCCTTTTTTTTCCCTCCTCCCTCTTTTTCCCTTTTTCTTCTTTTCTTTTTCCCCTTTCTTTCCCCTCTTTTCTTCTCTCTCCCCTTTCTCTCTCTCCTCCTCTTCTCCTCTCTCTCCTCTCTCTCTTCTCTCTCCTCTTCTCTCTCTCCTCTCTCTCTCTCTTCTCTCTCTCTCCTCCTTTCTCTCTCTCCTTTCTCCCTCTCTCTCTCCTCTCTCTCTCTCTCTCTCTCTTTTCTCCTCTCTCTCTCTCTCTCTCTCTCCTCGTTCTCTTCTCTCTTCTCTCTCTCTCTCTCTCTCTCCCTTTCTCTTTCTTCTCTTTTTCGTTCCCCTTCTCTTCTCTCTCTCTTTCCTCTTCTCTCTTTTCTCCTCTCTCTCTCTCTCTCCTCTCTCTCTCTCTCTCCTCTCCCTCTCCCCTCTCACCTTTTTCCTCTCCCTTTCCTTTTCCTCCCCCACCTTCTCCTTTTCCTTCTCCCTCTCCCCCCTTTTTCTTTTCTTTTTTTCTTTTTCTTCTCTTTACCTATCTATCTATCCCCTTCTCTTTCTCTCTCTTTTTTTCCTTTCCCTCCCCCTCCCCTCTCCTTTTTTTTTTTTTTTTTTTTTTTTTTTTTTTTGGTTTTTATTTTTTTTTTTTTTTTTTTTTTTTTTTTTTTTTTTTTTTTTTTTTTTTTTATTTTTTTTTTTTTTTTTTTTTCCCCTCCCCCCTCTCCCCCCCCCCCTCTCTCCCTCTCCCCCTCCTCATCCCCCCTCTCCCACCCCCCCTCTCCATCCCCTCTCCCTTCCCCCCCTCTCCCCTCTCCCCCCTTCCCCTCTCCTCCTCTCCCTCTCTCTCCCTCTCCCTCTCCTCCTCCCCCCCTCCCCCTCTCTCCCTCTCCTCCTCTCCCCCTCTCCCCTCTTGCAGCAGTTCCCTGAGAACGTTTTGCAGGGTTGAAATAATATATTGACGAGTTTTTCAAAATTTTTCTCTACCCAATTTTCTTTTTTTCCTTTTACTTTCTGTAGCTTCGGTCTTTCTTACTGATTAATATCCCCTTTTTCTAATTACTTGCCATTTAAACAAAAGAAAAACATATCAAAAAGTAAAAAATAAGATGTCTATCATTTAGTCAATTTGCCCGGGGTGTGTGTATGTGTTATAGAAACCATTCCCTTTACAGCCCTCCCCAAAATATTTTGCTTTTTTCTCTCATTTGGATGCTGTTTGCGCTCCTATCAGTCCCCCACTCCGTGTCGTCTTCAGTCATTTTTATTTTATTTTTCCCCCCGAAAAAAAACAAATCTCGGCGATAACTAATTCCCCAAGTGATTTTCAGAACATCGGTATCCCCCGGTCCCTTTTATGGCTATAGAAATCGGGGGCCGTTTCAAAAAAAAATTGCCGTGGCCATCTGCGTTGGGTCGTGCCTGCGATACTAACGGGGGGGCTGTGCGGGAAGGGGGTGGGGGTGGGGGGAGTGTGGGGGGGGGGTGGGAGGGGGATGGGGATGGGAGGGGGAGGGGAAAAGGGGAAGGGGATGAGGGAGGGGAGGGGGAAGGGGGGATAATGGGGGGGGGGGGGAGGAGGGGGGAAAGGGGAAGAGGAGGATAAGGTGAGGAGGAGGGGGGAGGAAAAAGGGGGAAAAGGGAAGGGGGAGAAAGGTGAGGAGGAGGGGAAGAGGAGGGGGGGGGAGGAGGAAAAGAGGAGGGGGAAGGGGGAAAGGAGAGGAAGAAAGGAGGGGAGGAGGAAGAGTAAGGTGTGGGGAGGGGGGGAGAGGAAGAAAGGGGAGGGGGAGGGAGGAGAAAAAGGAAGAGGAGAAGGGGAAGGAGGTAGAGAGGGGAGACATTGGGCGAATAGAAGAAGTAGGAGGGGGAGGAGGGGGGAAAGGAAAAGAGGGGAAGGGGCATTGGGGGGGAGAAAAGAGGGAGAAATTAGGGGGGAAGGGGGAAAAAAAAACAGGGAAGGAAGAGGAAGAGCGAGGGGAGAGGTGAGGAAGAATTATGTTGGAAAACAGAGGATTTACAAAAGGAGGGAATGAAGAAAGGGATGAAACGAAGGCGAAGAAAATTTATGTAACGAGGGGAAAAAGGAGATAAAGTGTGTGAGGGAAAGTGACGAAATATGAAAACGAAAAAAAAAAAAAAAAGAAAAGAAAAAAACTACTGATTGCTATTTCTTTTCTTATATTCGCTCTCCTTCCACAGTTTACAGTGGGTTTTTTTAAATTTTTTTATTATTATCATTATTATTATTATTTTTATTATTATTATTATTATTATTATTATTTTATTTTTATTATTTTTATTCATTATCTCATCTTATCATTATCACTACTTTTTTTTTTTATCATTACTATTATTTTATGATTTCATTTATAGCTTTTTACTATTCCTCTTTATAAAATTACTATCTTTATCATTGTCATTATTTTTACTACATTATCATCTTTATCAAAAACTTTTTGTAATCATTTTTATCATAATTATCATAATCAAATCTAACTATCTTATCATTACATCATTTCTTGATTATTTATAAATTCATATCTTTGCTTTTATTTATTATGCCATTATCAGTGTTACGATTGAAACGTAAAAATACTGAAAATAATAATGACAAGAAAAACAACAAAATAGTAATGAGTAAAAAAATCAAATTTATGAAAATGATTTAATAAAAAAAATAATATAATGATGTAAAATTTTTTAATCGTGTAAGGATGATGAAATTAATAATAGTAAAATAATAATAGAAATAAAATAATAAAAAAAATAATAATAAAAAAAAAAAATAATAAATAAAAAAATAATAATAATAATAATAATAATGATGATAAATAATATAATAATAATAATGAAAAATAATATAATGATAATAATAAAAAATAATAATAATAAAATAATAAAAAATTAATAATATGATGATGATAAAAATAATATAATAATAATGATAAAATTGAGGAGGAGGAAGAAAAGAATAGCAACAATAAAATAATTATTATTATTATAATAGTAATAAGAAAAAACCTAGAATTAGTTTAACAGTGATAGTGATATGAATGATAATAATAATAATAATAATAATAATAAAATAAAAAAATAAAAAACAAAAAAAGAAAAAAATGAAAAAAAAATAATAATAAAAAAAAAAATAATAACAACAACAAAAACAATAATGATAAAAATAAATAATAATAATAGTAAAAATAATAATGTAATAATAATCATAAAATTCAAAAATAATAATAAAAAGATATGATGGATAATGAGAGATGAGATGAAAAATAATAATAACAATAAAAAATAAAAAATATAAAATAATAATAATGAAAATAATAATATAAAATGATAAGATAATGATGATGATGAAGATAATTAAATAACATCATTATTGTTATTAAATATAACGACTTTAATAAAATTCTAAATAATAATAACGTAGTAGTAATGGTAATTATAAAGATAAAAAAAATAAAAATTATTATCTTTTCATCTTGTTTTTATCTTTGCTTTTAAAAGAGATAATAATTATTATTATCTCATCATCATCATTACAATCATTATTATTATATTTTTATTATATTATTATTTTTATTATTTTGTTGTTGTTGTTTTTGTTGTTGTTGTTTATTTATTATTTTTTTTATTTTTATTATTATTATTATTTTTAAATTTATTTTATTATTATTATTATTTTTATCATTATTTTTATTATCCAAAATTTTTTTCTTGTTTTTATCATTATTATTATTACTTTATTATTTTTTACTATCATTTTGTTATTATTACTATTCTATTATTATTGTTATTATGATGATTATTATGTTTATTATTATTATTTTTATTATTATTTTTTATTATTTTTTTTATTATTATTATTATTATTTTTATTTTTATTATTATTGTTGCGTTGTTTTTTTTGTTTTATCTTTGGGTATTATTATTATCATTTTTATTAAATTTATTATTGTCATCATTATTTTACTATCATCATCATTATCTTTATTATTATTATCATATTACCATCATTTTTACTTTTATCATTATTATCTTTATATTATTTCTTTATTATTATTATCACATTATCATTCCATAATTATCATTACTATTATCTAAATCACTGCATTATTGTTATTTTTTAATTTATTATCATTATTATCCTTATTACTATTATTTCTTTTCATTCCATTAAAAAGTGCTATTTTTTTATTCTTTTTCTTATTCTTATTTTTGTCAATTATCATTAAATTTTGGGTTTTCTCTTAATAGGCGAAAAAATGTTACCTCTTAATTTTTTTATAGGCTTTTCATGGGTACGTAATTATTCTATTTGACACGTTCATTAATTCTGATGTGAAGTAGAATATGTATGTAGAAAAGGATAAATAGAGAAACTGTAGAAAAGTGAGAGAGACACGGATTATACAAGCTAATAGAAAAAAAGACAAATAGTAAACGACATACAGACAAATAAATAATGATTGATAAAAGAATAATATACTCATATTTTTCGCTTCATTTAAATTCACTTAACATTTACGGGCCAAAGAATGGTTTTTTTCTTGATAAACAGATAATCACATGCCATTTTAAACTTCACAAAATTTACCCCTTCAGCTATCAAGGAACAGGCAGTTGGCCTCACACAAACAAAAAAAACTTTTTAAAATATTTATCCTTTTTTTTTAAATTTTTTTTTTTGCCTCATTTAGAAATTTAGTTTTGCTTCTTTCTTACGTAGGATGTTGAGGAATGCATTTTCCTATTTGCGAAAGTTTTTTTGTCAACAAAGGTACAGAAAAAGCAGAGGTTGTCATATCTCGTCTTGATCTCCCCTATTAATTTGTACCTTTGTCTTTTTGTGTTTGCATTTAGATCTTTGCACGTTTTCCCCTCTGTACACGTTTTGTATACCCCCTCTTGATAAGGGGTATGTTGCGAGGGGACTATTGCAAAGGGCGTGTTAAATGGGTCTGAACACAGAAGTAGAAAGTGGTTGTTGCGAAGGCGAATGTAGAAAAGGGGTATGCTGGAAATAGGGGGGTTTGCAATTTTGTGTATGCAAATTGGGGTGGTGAAAATAGGCTTTTGCAAAGGGTCTATAAAGGGTTTTTTTGCAAAGGACAGTGCAGGAAATGGTCTGTTGCCAGGGTAGGTAGAAAGGGGTCTGCTATAATGGGAAGTAGAAAATGAGTCTTTGCAAAGGGAGTTTTTGCAGAGGGGTCTCTTGCAAAGAGGATTAACATATTGGGGGGGGTCTGTTGCAAGGGGAATGTAATAATTTGTTCTGTTGTGTTGCAAAGAGAGTGTAGAAAATGGCTGTTGCAAAACCAGTGTACAAATGTCTGCTGAAAGGGGGGAGTGTAGCTAATGGTCGTTACAAAGGGGAGTTGTAAAGTTGAAAGGGTAGTATAGCAAAAGGGTCTGCTGCAAGGGGAAGTAGCAAAGGGGGGAGGTAGCAAAAGCTTTGCTGAAAAGGGTTCTGTTGAAAAGGGGGTGTTGAAAATGGGTATGTTAAAAAAGGGGTTCAAATGGTTTGCTGCAAAGGGGTTCTTTTCCCTTTGTAATGGATGTTTTCACTACAAATGGGTCGTGACAAAAAATTTGCACACCATTTGAGCCCAAACAAATCGGGATAAAAATGCTCGTTCTTATGGCACAAAACAATGAGTTTGCGCAACGGGGTCTATTGCGAACGAGTCATTGAAAGTGGAGCTGACAAACGCAATTTTTCTTGCACGAAACATTAAACTTGAAAAATAAGGGCATAGTTTTTTGTAATTAAAATAATAGGGGCAGAGATAAAAAAAACTATTAAATCTTCTGAGGGTGCGGGGGTTACTTTAAAAAATTTGCTATTAAATTTGCTACAGAAAACACAGAAGTGATACTAAAAAACGTACAGCACGATTACAAATTATGAAGGGAGATGTTCATTAAAAGTAATAATATCATGGAAAAAAAATAAAACGACGGATAAATGGGTACCCAAACCAATAAAAAAAAGGATGGAAATCGAAGGCGTGGTTGGAAAAGGGGGCTATTTTTAAAACCCAAAAACAAGGGGATATCAGGCCACCCCGAAAGAGACGCAAGGGAAAGGGCTTGGGGTTGGATACTGACCCTCATCCTGTAAAGGAACCGGAGGAGGTCAAAAAATCATTAACTGGATTGAGTAAATGGACCCATGCAAAGCAGCATGAAATTGCAAACTTGCTTACATTTGATAGCTCAGGGTTCTTCCAAAATTGATATTCGACAAATTATTGAAAATCTCATTTTAGTTGAATATTCTAAAGGATTCAAAGGATTAAAACAATGGTCACAAAATATTTAATTGAAAAAGTTAGAAAGCTGTAAACGAAGAGAAAAAACCTTTGTAAAAAAAAAATAATAAAAAAAATAAAAGGGAAAAAAAATCAAAAAATTTTATGCAATTCATTTTAGTCACTGAGTACGTCGGAAAAGGCCCCCCCCACAACCTCGACGGCAAAAAAACCATACTGTAGAAAACGGGTAACCCTTTTTTATAAGAAGTCTCGCCAAAAACCCTGCATATATCGTCTGGGTACGACCGTTTTTTTGTCCGTGTTTAGCCCATCTATGCTGATAACTCGCCGGGGGCTGTGCCCCACATCACTGCCTCGCTTCTAGGGACGTCAACGAGGCCGAAAACCCACAAACATGCCCCACCAAGCACGGTTTACGGTTCCCCAAAGCGGTGGGGAAAAGTGTTGGGGGGACAATGATACTCTTTTTTCTCTCTCCTAGCTCTAAAATGTAGGTAGAATAGCATTTTTGGGACTCTTAAGGGTTTATTTGTATTGGGTTTGAACATTTTTAAGGGAAGTAGAATGGCATTAGGCCGTCTTACAAAATTCGTTTTATTGTCTTGATCAAATGGTTCTGGACTTTGCCTGACTTAGCATACTTTAGTCAGAGCTCCGTTGCCCTTAACACTGCTAGGGGCTTATCTTATTTCAACTCTTTACTTCTTGAAAGTTTCTTCGGGATGTGCTTTTTGTACGCATTAGTACATTTGCAGAACTTTAACCTATCTTCGTTACTTTTCTTTAAGAAAAATTACGGGTACAGTTGCATTACACTTATCGTATCTTGTACGAGCAGTTGCCCGATTGTGCTAATATCCTTTTTGGTTGGTTGTTTTTTACCTTGAATGAGCTATGTTTTTGGGTGTCTTTCCGAGGCAAAAACCAAAAAATGTATGAAAAAAGAAAAAGAGCTAAATAAAAAAAAAAAAAAGACAACTAATATGAAACGAATAACCCGGCGCGAAGTAGAAAAAAAAAAAATAAAAAGAAAAAAAAAAAATATGTAACATGTAAGAAAAAAAAGAAAAAAAGAAGAAAAGGAACAAACCTATCAAAGCTTCAAAATGACCCTTTACAGGCATCAAATCGACAAGTATTTCCCTTTTGGCTTTGACCGATATACAACAAAGGAGATCCCCCACCCCGTGGGTATAAAAAGGGCCCTCTGCGAGTATCTCTTTCAAAAAAGAAAAGAATAAGTACGTGAGATTCATTTTATGCAAATATTTACCCACTTTATAAGGGGATTATAATTATTGCAGATAAGCAATAATGAAGGCGGCATAGACAGGGTCCTTCTCCCGGTAGGAACGATCAACGGAATAATGAATTGTAATGAAGCGCTGTTTACAGACGTAATTACAGAAAAATGATGATACAAAATATGATGGTTGTAGGGGTGAGACATGCCAGGGGGGGGTCTTTGTAGACTGGTGTTATGCGATTCTAAATACCCCATGAGGTTGAGAAAAAGAAGAAAAAGAAAAAGAAAAGAAGAAAAAGAAGAAGAAGAAGAAGAAGCAGTAGAACAGGAAGAGGAAAAGGAGGGGGAGGGGAAAGAGGAGGAGGAGGAGGGAGGGGAAGGAGAAGAGAGAGAGAGAAGAAGATAGAGAGAGAGAGAGAGAGAAGGGGAGAGAAGAGAGAGAGAAAAGAGAGAAGAAGAAAAAAGATAGGTATATATATGTAAGAGAGAGGAGAAAAGGACTTAGATACTATGATAGTTGTGAAGACGGAGAAAAAAAAAATAAAGATTTGAAAAAAATTAGGAAGAGACAATATGAAGGACAGAAAAAAAAAAAAAATGAAGAAAAAGTTGAGATGAAAACGGGCAAAGAAAATAAATAAGAATGAATAAAAAAAAAAGTAAAAAACAAAGGAAGCAAGAGGAGTAAGGGGTACTTACCAATTTTATTAAAAAAAAAAAAAAAAAAAAAAAAAACTTTAAAGTGCATATGAATAATAGTGATAAAAAAAATAAAAAAAAAAAAAATAAAAAAACACCGGTAAGAAAGGGAGTAGGAAAATGAAGTAAAAAAACAATAAAAATAAAAATTTTGAAAAAAGGGTTTTTTCAGGAATGAATAGTTAAAAAAATTATGAAAAAAAAAATTCTCAACTACAACATCAATAACAAAATATTTAGTGGTAAATTAAAGATAAAATGTGAAATCAAGTTTCGCCTTTGGGATTTTAGAGTTTTCTCTAATACAGCCCTTTGCTTTCGAATTATTTTATAAAACATCAAAAAAAAATTGTAGGGGAAAAATGATGAAATCGGGGATCCCCTAATAATTAACAATAGGAGGTAAAAACTACGAATACACCCCAACACACGAGTTTTTCCGGTCTCACACGCACACTTCATGCTTTTGTGTGGTGTGTTTGGGGGTGGTGTGTGTGTTGTGTGTGTGTGTGTGTGTGTGTGTATGTGTGTGTTTTCGTTGCATTGCGTGGGTGGGGGCATATGTATGTGCACACCACACCCACACACCCCACACACATATATATAATATTTTATAAAATATATATTATTATAAATATATATATATATATATATATATATTATATATGTGTTTGGGGTTGTTTTGTGGTGTGTGTGTGTGTGTGTGTGGTGTGTGTGTGGGGCGTCTTCTGCGTGTGTGTAAGTAGCATGATTTTTATACACACACACACACACACACACACACCCACACAAACCAAAACCCCACATATTTATATAACTTAAAATTTATATATATATATATATATATATATATATATATATATATATATATGTGTTAAAAATAAATATATATATATATATATATATATTTATATATTATATAATATATAATTAAATATTAATATATAATATAAATTAATATATATATATATATGAATTACTTTTTTATCCAAATTAATAAAATTATATATATATAATATATTATAATATATATAATATATTAATAATATAAATATTCATCCAGAAAAAATATGAACCTTATGTAAAAAAAAAAAAAAAAATATCGAGAGAAAACTTTAAAACCCAAAAAAAACTGGGAGGAAAAGTTTTCAGCTGATGAAACAGCCCCTCGAAGGTCCGGGGTGTCAGCCCGCCCTCCCTCCTTCGCCCTCCCCTCCCTCCCTTCTTCGTTCGCCCTCCCCCCCCCTCCCTTCTTCACCCGCCCTCCCCCCTTCGGGCCTCCCCTTCTCCCTTACCCCTATTTTTACTCCACCCTTCTTTGCCTAATCCCCCCCTCTCTTCCCGCAATTCCCCCCCCTCCTTTTCTCTCTTTATCGCCCTCCCCCCTTCCCTTCCTTCTTCCTAGCCCCTCCCTCCCCTCTTCCCCTTTCCCCCCCCTCTTTCTCTCTTTTCCCGCCTCCCCCCCCCCCTCCATCTTCCCTTTTTTTTTTTCCCCCCTTCCCCCCCCCGTCCCCCTCCCCCCTCCCTCCCCTTCCCCCCGTTCCCCTTCTCGCCCCCCCCTCCCCCCCTCCCTCTCCCTTCCCTCCCTCCCTCCCCTCCCCTCCCCCCCCTCCCCCCCTCCCTCCCCTGCCCTCCCTCTCCCTCCCTCCCTCCCTCCCTCCCCGTCGCCTTCCGCCCTCCCCAAAACCGGGCTACTTAACATTTATTTACCGGCCCCGCAGTGACTAATGCCCCGAAAAACCCAAAAATTTCATAAAAGCGAAAAAAAAAAAAAGTTTCGTTGAAGGATTTTTTTTTTCTTTCTCTTCGGCCAAAAAATCCGATTATTCTGATGGGATTTTTGGGATTCGTGTAGGAATCTTTTTTTCTTTTTTTTTCTTTTTTTTTCATTATTATTCTTTTTTTCCTTTTTTTCCCTCGTCTGGGGGGAAAATTTTTTTTTTTTTTTTTTTTTCTTTTTTTTTTTTCTAGTCTGAAAATATTTTTGAGGGAGACACACCTTAAAAGGGGGCAAACTTTTATTTTATTTTTGCTATACTATAGGACAAAAAGGGGGAGGCAGGGTCGGGCAGACAAAAGGGTATTCACATACACACACACACACACACCACACGACACACAAAAAAAAACACACACACACCACACACCAACACACAACACACACACACACACAACACCACACACACCACACACACAAACACACACACACACACACACGAAAAAAAAAAAAAAAAAAAACACAACACAAACACAAACACCCAACACAACACCACACATACACCCACACACACACACCACAACAAAAATAGGAAGACAAAACAGGTGCTGAAGTAGACAAGGAAAGAGAAGGGGAAGGAGGGATTTGCAAGAATCTCAGAGGACAACCCAAATTTATACCTCCTCTTACAAAACTATGATTTTTTTCTATTTTGCGATCACCTTTCTCTCTCTCCCTTCCACCCGTAGCACACACTGCATTTTGCATTCACGCATTTTATTAGTCAGGTAATCGAATTATTTAAATGCTGTATGCAATAGAAACGCGCATGGTGTGGTGTGTGTGTGTGTTTTTGGGGTTTTGTGTGTGTGTGTGTTGTGGGGTTTTTGTGTGTGTGTGTGTGTTGTGTGTGTTGTGTGTGTGAATACATACATACTACATACATAATACATACATACATAATATATATTATATATATAATATTATATAATATATAAAATATATATATTATATTTAATATATATATATAATTTTTATATATTAAAATATAATTAAAATTTTATATTAAAATATAAATATTATATATATATATATATATTATATATATATATATATATATAGTGGTGTGTGTGTGTGTGGTGTGTGTGTGTGTGTGGTGTGAAAAATACATAACATAACATAATATCGTGTACAGTGCATAAATAAAGATTGTTTCTGGAAAAAGAAGAAAAATCGGGTAATTTTTTTAAAAGGTTTTGAGGGGAAAATATATGAATAAATAAAAAATTTTTGGATTAATAAAAGTTTTATAAATAATTGCAAAACAAAAAATTGATGGGAAAAGAAAATTAATTTAAAAATAGAAATTTAAAAAAAAACCCTATTTGATCACCAAAGGACAATCCCGCCCAAAACTCCCAATAACAGAAAAATAGAAGAAAAAAAAATCAAAAAGGAAATGAAAAAAAAAAAAAAAAATATGAAAAAGGAAATAAAAAAAAAAAATAATAAAGAAAAGGGGGAAAATAAAAAAAAAAGAATCAAAATAAAAGAAAAAAAAAAAAAAAGAAAAAAAAAAATAGAAAAAGAAAAAAGGAGAAAAAAAAAAAATTTAAAAGATAAAAAATCAACTAAGAAAAAAATAGAAGTAAAAAAGACGAAAATATAATGGGAAAAAAAAAAAAAAAATAGAACAAAAAAAAGAAAAATGTATAAAAATTGAATTGAAAAAAAAAAAAAGAAAAAAATAAATGATAAAATAATATAATAATAATAATAATTAAAAAAATAATAAAAATAATAATAATAATAAAAATAATAAAAAATAACAATAATAAAAAAAAAGAGAATAAGAAAAAAAAAAACAGAAAAAAAATTAATAATAATATAGTAGTACAAAAATAAAAAATATAATAAAAATAATAATGATAAAAAAAATAAGCTACGGGTCGGCGGAACCGAAGAAGATCCCCCCGTTCGAGGCGTCACTTTCCCGATGCCGAGGAATTCACCCGGGGGTACGGGCGAGGGGGGCAAAGCGACTGAGGTTCTTGACCGCTGAGGAAAAGGAAAAAAAGGAGTATTCCCTTTTCTTTCTTTCTGTCTTTCTTTCTTTTTTCTTTCTTGCTTTTTTTTTTGGGGGGTGGGGGGGTGAGGGGGGGGAAATTTTTTGGGAGGTTTTTTAATTGTTTGTGGGTGTTTTTTTCCTCTTTGTTTGTGGTTATAATTTTTTTTTATTTGTTTTCCTAACATTTTTTTTTTTTTATTATTGTTTCATCATTAATGTTACTATTATTATCATTTTATTTTCGATGTTTTTGTCATATTGCTTATATATTTTTAAAAAAATTTTTTATCATTTTTTACGGTTTATTGATATTACTTTTAAAATTGCATTATACTATTACTATTTTATTATAAATTTTTTTCTATTACTATTTTTATTATTTTTATTATTATTATTATCATTATTTTTATTATTTTTTATTTTTTTAATTTTTTTATTATTATTATTATTGTTATATTATTATTTTTTTATTTTTATTTTATTTTATTATTATTTTTATTTTTATTATATTTTCAAAATTTTTTGTATCAAAGTGTGATTTTTTTTTGCATTTTCGCACTTTTTTATCACCTTCATTATTATTATCATTTTCATTTTTTTTATTATTATCATTATTATTATTTTTATTATTACTATTATTTTTATTATTATTACTATTATTATTACGTCATTTTATTATCATTTTTATTATTATTTTTATTATCATTTTTAAAATC
>NW_023659538.1:20000-21127 GCF_015228065.2 Penaeus monodon
ATTATTATCATTTTTTTTTTTCTTTTTTTTTTTTTTTCTAAATTTTCCCAAATTTTTTTACATTTTTTTTTTTCTTTTTTGTTCTGTTTTTTTATTGTTCATTTTTGGTTTTTTTTTTTCGTTTTTTTTATCATTTATCATCTTTTTTTTTCTTGTTTTGTTTTTCTTTTCTGTTTTTTTTTAAACTATTTTTCTTTTTTTTCTCATTTTTATTTTCCGGGCTTTTTTAAATTCTATTTTTTTTTTTTAGTTGATTTTTTATCCCCTTAATTTTTTTTTTTACCTTTTTTCTTTTTTCCCATTTTTTTTTTATTTTTAATTTTTTTTTATGTTTTTTATTATTAATTTTTTTTTCCCCTATTTTCTTTTTCTGTTTTTTTTTTTTTATTCATTTTGTTTTTTAAAACTGTTTTTCTTTTATTTTTCTGATTCTGTTTTTTTATCCCTTTCCCCTTTTTATTTTATATTTTGTTTTTATTTTCCTTTTTTATATTTTTTTCTTTTTTTTTTCCTTTTAGATTTTTTTTTTTTTCTATTTTTTCCCGTTAGTTGGAGGTTTGGGGGTGATTGTCCCTTTGGGGATCAAAAATGTGTTTTTTTTTAATTTCATTATTAATTAAATTTTATCCATCAATTCTTTTGTCTTGCAATTCATTTATTTTAACCTTTTTTAAACCCAATTATTTTTTATTTATATACTTTTCCCTCAAAACCGTTTTAAAAAATTTTCCCCAAAGTTTTTTCTTTTTATTTCCCGAACCGATCATTTATTTTTTGCACTGTACTACTTTATATGTATGATATGGTATATGGGATTTTATTCAACAAAACCAACACACACAAACACACACAAACAAAAACACACAAAATTATATATATATAATATATATATATTTTAATTATTATTAAAATATTTATATATTTTAAAAATTTATACATATATATATATATTATATAATTTTATATATATATATATATATTAAAAAATATAAAATATATATATATATATATTATATATTTTATATAATATTAATAAAATTTTGTATGTATGTCTGTATGTATGGATGTTTGTATGTATGTTTTTCACAACACACCACCCACACACACACCCCACACCACACCCACCC
>NW_023659539.1:0-21124 GCF_015228065.2 Penaeus monodon
CTTTTTAAATTTTTGTCATGTTAATGAATTCTGGTAATTATTTCATTATTCCCAAAATAATTCCCAGAATCATCAAATGAAGGGAAAAAACGTCTTTTTGGGGATGTACTCTAAAAAAGGCTATATTTCGCTAGTTTTTGCCGTTTTTTTTTTTGGGTTTTTTTTTTCATTTACCTTTTTTATTATATATGGACAAAATTCCTTTTATTATCAATTTTTTATCATGATTTCATTTTATTACTTATATCATCATTATCATCTTTATCACATCTTATCTCATTATTGCAATTATTATATCATTATTGCAATTTTTTAAAATTTAAATTATTGCAATTTTTTGATTTATAATATAAATTTTAATTATCAAATAAAAATACAATAAAAAATAGTAATAACAATAAAAAGAACAATAAAAACGTTTTTATAATCATTATTTATATCATTATTTTAATTAATACTTTATTACGAAAATTATTACGGGTATGATAATTATTTTTAAATTTTTAAACCAGTAAAAAAATAATATGAAATAATAACAATAATAAATTATTAACAATATTTAAAAATTCGATTTTTATAATTATACTTTTTATTACATTATTGTTATTATTACGGTTTAAAATTTTTTTTTGGGCAATAAATACAAATAATTAAAGTGTAGAATAATAATAATAATAAAAATAATAATAAAATAAAAATAATAAAAAAATTATAAAAAATAATAATAATATAAAAATGATAATAAAATGATAATATAATAATTTTAAAAAATCTCAAATGTTATCCTAATTCTCTTTATTCTCATTTTTATAATCATTTTTGTCATGTTTAAATAAAATTTTTGGTAATTATTTATTATTACCCTAAAAATTGCCAAATTAAAAAAAAAAAATGGAAAAAACGTCTTTTCGAGTCTAGCCCAAAAAGGGCTATTTTTCGCTGATTTTCCCGTTTTTTCGACTTTTGGGATTTTTTTTTTTTACCTTTTTTTATTATATTGGCACAATTCCTGTTATTACATCATTATTATCATGATTACATCATTATTATCTTATCATCATCATTACATATTATCACATCATTATCATCATTATTGCAATTATTTTCTCATTATTGCTTTATTTCATTATTTGAATTATTGGATTTTATAATATAAAATTTTTACATCTATACTAATAAAACTACATAAAAATATAAAAAACCAATAAAAAAAACAATAATACGTTTTTAAAATCATTATTTATATCATTATTTAAATTAATATCGTTATTACTGAAATTATTACTTTTAAAATTATTTTTACAATTTTCCCCGGTAAAAATAAAAATAAGAAAAATAAAAAATAATAATATTAAAAACAATATTTAAAACAATTATATTATTAAAATTTATTATTAAAATTATTATTGTCATTATTACATTATAATTATTTTTTGGCAATAATCTAATAATTAAGGTAATTAATAAATAAATAAATAATAAATAAATGAAAATAAAAATAATAAATAAAAATAATAATGATAATAAAAAAATAATAAAGATGATAATTAAAATTTAAATAATAATAATGAAAATAGAAATAAATTAAAAATCATCAAATGTTACCAAAAATTCTCTTTATTCTCTTTTTTATCTCTTTACTTCATGATTAATAAAATTCGGGTTTTTATTATCATTATTACCCAAATAATTTGCCAGAATCACAAATGAAGGGAAAAAAAAACGTCTTTTTGGGCCCTACTTCAAATGGCTATATTTCGCTAGTTTTTCCCGCTTTTTCGTTTTTTGGTTTTTTTTTTTTCCTTTTTTTTTTATTATTAGGGACAAAATTCCTGTTATTTATCATTATTCATGTTATCATCATTATTATCGTTATCATCATCATTATCATCATTATCATCATTATCTCATCATTTTCATCATTATTGCAATTATTATCATCATTATTGCAATTTTACATTATTTTAAAAATTTTAATCATACTAAAAACAACACAAAAATAATAGTAATAACAAAAATAAAACAAAAATAACGTTTTTTAATCATTATTTTTATCATTATTTAAATTAATATCGTTTTTCTGTAATTTTTACGTTATAATAATGTTTTTTACATTATACTACCTGTAAAAAAAATAATAATATAATAAAAACAATAATAATTTAAAAACAATAGATAAAAATTAGAAATTATTAAAATTATATTTTTATTATTATTGTTATTATTACTTTAAAATATATTTTTTGGCAAAAATACTAATAATTAAAGAAAATAAAAATATAAGAAAAATAATAAAAATAATAAAAAATAATATAATAATAAAAATTTAAAAATAATAATAATAATAATAATGTGGAAATAATGAAATAATAATATAATAGAAAATTTAAATAATCATCAAATTTTTCCAAATTTCTTTATTCTCACTTTTATCATCATTTTTGTCAGTTTAATTGAATTCTTGTAATCTTATCATCTTTAAACCCTAAATTGCCAAAATCACAAATAATGGAAAAAAAACGTATTTGGAGTTATCTCAAAAGGCAAATTTTTTTCGCTAGTTTTTTCCCCTTTTTTTCGATTTTTGGGTTTTTTTTTCTTTTATTTTTTTTTTTTTTTTTTAATTTTAATATGGACAAAATTCCTGTTATTATATCATTATTATCATGATTACATCTTTTATCGTTTCTCATAATTTCATCATTATCTCTTTATCATCATCTTTACATCATTATTGAATTATTATATCATTTTTGCAATTTTCATTTTATTGCAATTATTGCTTTATAAATAAAATTTTTTACACTATCTAATAACAATAAAATAAAATAGAAATAAAAATAATAATAACAATAAAAACGTTTTTATAATCATTATTTTATATCATTTTTTCAATTAAATATCGTTATTATGTATTATTACTGTTTAAAATTATTTTTACAATTATATACCTAAAAATAATAATAATGAAAATAATAAATAATAATATTAAAAAACAAATTTAACAATTACTATTTTATAAAACCTTATTTTTATATTATTGTTTTTTTACAGTTTAATATTTTTTTTGGCAATAATCGAATTTAAAAGTAAAAACATAATAATAAAAATAATAATAATAATAATAATGGAAAATAAAATAATAATAATAATAATAATGAAAATAATAAAAATAAAAATAATGATATTAATGATAATAATAAGTAATACAATAATTTTAAATAATCATCAAATTTATCCCAAATTCTCTTTATTCTCACTTTTCATCATTTTGTCGATATGAATTCTGGTAATTTTATCATTTTTACCCAATAATTGCCAGAACACAAATAAAGGGAAAAAAAACGTCTTTTTGGATCTATTCTCAAAGGGCTATATTTCGCTATTTACCATTTTTTTGATTTTTGGGATTTTTTTTTTTTCCCTTTTTTTTTTATTATATGGGGAAAAAATTTCCTTTTATTTATCATTATTATCATGTTTTATCATCTTATATCGTTTCTCATCATTATCATCATTTCATCATTATCATCATCTTATCATCATATTGGGGCAATCATTTCATTTATTGCAATTTATTATAATTAAATTGCAATTATTCCAGTTTAAATATAATTTTACTCTAACTAATACAACTACAATAAAAATAGTAATAACAATAAAATAACATAATCTTTTTTATAATCATTTTTTAATCATTATTTTCATTAATATCGTTATTTACTGAAATTATTACTGTTAAAATAATTATTTTTACAATTATACCCAGTAAAAATTTAAAATAATAAATAATAAAAATAAAAAATTTTAAAAAAAATTTTATAAAAATTGGGGATTATTAAATTATACTTTTATTATTTTTATTGTTATTTTTACAGTTATTATATTTTTTCCCAAATAAAAATAAAAATTTAAAAATAATAATAAATAATAATAAAAAAATAATAATAAAAATAATAACAAAAATAATAAAGATGATAATAATGATAATATAATAATATTAATAATCATAAAAATGTTTCCAAATTCTTTTTATTTACTTTTATCATCATTATTGTATATTAATAAAATTTCGGGAAAATTTTTTCTTTATTACCATAATTTTGCAAATACAAATGAATGGAAAAAAGTCATTTTGCGTGTACTCTAAAAAGGCAATTTCGCTAGTTTGCCCTTTTTTTTCTATTTTTTTGGGTTTTTTTTTTCAACCTTTTTTTATTATTGGGGAAAAAAAATTCCTGTTATTATCATCTTATTATCATGATTATCACATTATTTCTTTATCTCATCATTATCATATTATCATCATCATTATCATCATTATTGAAAATTATTTCTCATTTTGCAATTATTAAATTTATTGAAATTTATTCATTTATAATAATAATTTTACATCATACTAATAAAAACTACATAATAATAGAAATAACAATAAAAAGAACAATAATAACTTTTTTTATAATCATTTTTTTATATCATTTTTAATTAATATTTTTATTACGAATATTACTGTTTGATAATTATTTTTACAATTATATACCATAAAAAAATAAAAAATTGAATAAAAACAAAAAAAATTTATTAAAAATTTAAAACAATTGTATATTATAATTATACTTATTTTATCATTATTGTTTTTTAGGGTTATAATATTTTTTTTTGGCAATATACTAATAATTAAAGTAGTAGTATAATCTAAAATAATAATAATAATAAATTATAAATAATAATAATATTATAATAATAATAAAAATGATAATAATGAAATAATAATGAAAATAGAAATATTTTAAAAATCTCAAATGTTTCCAATTTTTTTATTCTCATTTTTCATCTTATTGTCATGATTAATAGAATTTCTGGAAATTTATTATCATTTTTACCCTAAAATTGCCAGAATTATAAAAAAAAATAAAAAAAAAACGCCTTTTCGAGTCAAATCTCAAAAGGCTATATTTCGCTAGATTTTCCCGTTTTTTGATTTTTGGGTTTTTTTTTTTTTCCCTTTTTTTATTATATATGGCCCAAAATTCCCCTGTTATTATCACATTATTATCATGATTATCATCTTATTACGTTATCATTATTATATATTTCATCATCATTATCTCATTTTGCAATTAATAAAATTTTTCAATTTTATCATTATTTTAAAATTTTTGGATTTATAATTAAATTTTAATCATACAAAAAAACCAAAAAATATAAAAAAAATAATAAAAACAACAAAAAATTTTTTTATAATCATTATTTATACATTATTTCAATTTAATATGTTATTACGTAATTATTACGTTTAATAATTTTTTTTTTTAAAATTTATACACCAGTAAAAAAAAAAATATGATAATAAAAAAATAATAATATTAAAACAATATAACAATTAGTTTTTTAAATAATTATACTTTTATTTATTTTTGTCTTATTACATTTTAAATATATTTTTTGGCAATAAATAAAAATTTAAAGGTAAAATAAAAATAATAAAAAAATAAGATAAAATATAAATAATAAAAAAATAAAAATATAATAAAAAATAATAATAAAATAATAAAAATGATAAAAATAATGAAAATATAAAAAAATTTAAAAAATCATAAAGTTATCCAAATTCTCTTTTTCTCACTTTTTCATCATTATTGTCATGATAATAGAATTCTGGTAATTTATCATTATTCCCCTAATAATTCCCAAATCATAAAATGAATGGAAAAAACGTCATTTTGGGAGTCACCTAAAAAGGCAATTTCGCTAGATTTTGCCGCTTTTTTCGATTTTGGGTTTTTTTTTTTTTAAACCCTTTTTTTTATTTATATGGCCCAAAATTTTCCCTGTATATCATGATTATTTCTGTTAGTCATTATTATCGTTATATCACATTATCATCATTATTGCAATTATTATCATCTTTAAATTGAAATTTATTACTTTATTTTTGTAATATTGGGCAGTTTAATATATAATTTTAATCTTTACAAATAACAATTACAAAAATAAAAGTAATAACAAAAATAACGTTTTTAAATCATTTTTTATTAAATATTTCAATTAATATCGTTATTACTGAAATTTATTACTGTTTTTTAAAAAAATTTTTTTAAAATTAACTCCAGAAAAAATAATAATAAGATAAAAATAAAATAAAATATTGATAACAATATTATAAATTATTTTTTTAAAATTTATACTTTTTTTAATTATTATTGTTATTATTACAGTTTTTTAAAAATTTTTTTGGCAATAATTATAATTAAAGAAATAAAATAATAATAAAAATAATAATAAAAAATAATAAAAATAAAAATAATAAAAATAAAAATAATGAAATAATGATAAAAATAATGATGATAGTAAAAATATTAAAAATCATCAAATTTATCCAAAATTCTCTTTATTCTCACTTTTATACATTATTGTCATGATTAATGAATTCGGAAATTTTTATCATTATTCCCAAATAATTCCAGATATAAAATGAATAAAAAAAACGTCCTTTTGGGATCTATTTTAAAAAAGGCTATATTTCGCTGTTTTTGGGCCGCTTTTTCGATTTTTTTGGGGATTTTTTTTTTTTTCCTTTTTTTTTTTATCTCACATAAAAGGGGCTATCCCCGAGGGGGGCGCATGGCCGCATCCACCCTTCGCTTACAGCCACGAGGATCCCTCGGGCGAGTCTCCGGGAGGCACCGGCCCTCTCTGTTCCTCCGGGGTTCCCGTCGGCTGCCCCAAGCCATGATCTCCTAGGACGTCCCACGGGTTCCCCCCACCCAGGGTTTTGTCTCGCAGAGAGACAACCTGGGGACAGGGTGTCCATGGGGGCGAGTAGGGGCCATATAGCCTGGTTGGTGACCTCGGATTATGAAAGTAACGGGTCCCATGCCAGTCTCACGGTGTAACCGCGGGTTTGGACACGGGGTCCTCCCAACGTACCCCTGTCCCGGCGAAGGGACTTGTAAAAAAAGGCATAAAGGCGGACTCCAAGGCACTGGATAGCGTCCGGGTTTCGTTCCATAGAGCAAACTGGAATATCAAGGCCTTAAACCGCGTTGGCCCTTCTGCATAGGCCCGACATCTCCAAAACGCTCTTGTTATCGAGTTCTGGTCCTGTTGCCGACCAATCCTTTACTGATTTCCTGGTTGACAACCCAGAGTTGGACACGAAAAAGGTATGTAAAACTTTCGTGATTTCAAAGTCCTCGCCGCAAGCAGGGATCGACTAAAAACGGGTTCCCCTAAGGCCCCCCCAAATCCTGGATCTTGGGCTTGGTCCAGGAGACTCTAGCCTAGGGGCTTCGCCTCATTGCTAAATGATCAAAGCCGCCACAAGTGATCCAAAGGACTCAGATTGGGTGGCAAAAATCGTCGGCAAAGTCAAGGTAAACATTTGATGATTATTAGTATTATTTATTTCATTATTTTTTATCATTTTTTATCATTATCATCATTATTTTCATTTTTACAATTTTTTTATTAGTTATTTATTTTATTATTATTATTTTTACTATTATTTTAGTTTTATTTTATTTTTATTATTATTATTATTATTATTTTTTTTTTTTATTAGTTTATTGCCAAAAAAAAAAAATTTAACTGTAATAATAACAATAAAAATAAAATAAAATTAATTATAAAATACGAATTGTTATAAATTTTTTATTTATATCATTATTTTTATTATTATCATTTTTATTATTTTTTTTGGGAGTATAATTGTAAAAAAATTTCATAAAGTAATAATTTCAGTAATAACGATATTAATTAAAAAAATTTATAAATAATGATTATAAAAACGTTAAAATTGTTATTATTATTTTTAATACTATTTTATTGTATTTTTATTTGGATAGATGTAAAAACATATATTATAAATGCAAAAGTTGCAATAATATGAAATTATTGCAATAAAGTGATGATAAATTTCAATAATGATGAAATGAGATAATGATGATAATGATAAATTTGATGATAACGATAATAATGATGAAACATGATATTAATGATGATAACAAAGGAATTGTGTCCTATATAAAAAAAAAAGGTAAAAAAAAAAAATCCCAAAAGTCGAAAAAAGGGCAAAATCCGCGAAAAATAGCCTTTTGAGAGTAGACTCCAAAAAGACCTTTTTTCCCCTTTATTTTATGATTTTGGCATGATTGGGTAATAAAGATAATAATTTCCTGAATTCTGTTAAAACGACAATAAATGAAAAAATTGAGAAAAAGAGAAAATTTGATAAAATTTGATGATATTATATTATTCTATTATCATTATTTTATCATTTTATCATTTTTATATTATTATATTTTATTATTATATTATTTTTATTTTATTATTATTATTTTTATTATTTTATTTTTATCATAAATTATTATTATTTTTTTATATTATTACTTTAATTATTTTATTATTGCCAAAAAATATATATAACTGTAATAATAACAAAAATAAAAATAATAATTAATTATAATAATACAATTGTTAAATATTGTTATTGATATCATTATTGTTATTAACATTATTATTTTTTTTTTACTGGTAGTTATTTGTAAAATAATTATTTAATAGTAAGAAATTTTAGTAAAACGATATTAATTAAAATAATTATATAAATAATGATTATAAAAAAATTTTTTTGTTATTATTATTTTTATTACTATTATATTGTTGTTGTTATTAGTAAAAAGATGTAAAAACATATATTAACTACATAATTGCAATAAAAGAAATTATTGCAATAATGATGATAATAATTGCAAAAATGATGATAATGATGATGATAATGATGATAAAGAGATAATGATGATGATAAAAATAATAAAGTGATAATCATGATAATAATGAGAAAAACAGGAATGTGTCCATATATAAAAAAAAAAAAAGGTAAAAGAAAAAAAACCCCAAAAAAACGAAAAAAACGGCAAAATCACGAAATATAGCCTTTTTAGAGTAAATCCCAAAAAATTTCCGTTTTTTCCATCATTTGATGATTCTGGCAAAGAAATTTGGGAAAAAGATAATAAATTCCTGAATTCTTTAAACATGACAAAATTTTGATAAAAGTGAGAATAAAGAGAATTTGGATAACATTTCATATTTTAGTATTATTACTATTTTTCATTATTTTATAATTATTATCATTTTTATCATTTTTATCTTTTATCATTATTATTTTTTTTATTATTATTATTAGATTTTATTATTTTTTATTATTATTATTATTTTTATTATTATTTATTATTATTACTTTAAAAAGTAGTATAATTGCCAAAAAAAATTTTTAACTTAATAATAACAAAATAAAAATAAAAGTATAATTTTAATAAAACGAATTTTTTATAATATTATTATTGATACATTATTTTTATTTTACATTATTATTATTTTTTTTTGGTAGTATAAAATTTTAAAAAAAATTTTTTATAACAAAATAATTACGTAAAACGATATTAATTAAAAAATGATAAAAAATGATTATAAAAACTTTTTATTGGTTTATTTTTGTTTTACTATTATTATTTTAGTTTGTTATTAGTATAAAGTAAAAACAAAATTTTAACTGCAAAATTTTCAAAAATAAGATAATTTTTTGCAATAATGATGATAATGTTGCAATAATGATGATAATGTGATGATAAAGATGATAAAGAGGGTTGATGATATGATGATGATAACGAAATAAGTGATAAAATTATAATAATGATGATAATAAGGGATTGTGTCCATATATAATTAAAAAAGGGAAAAGAAAAAAAAATCCCCTAAGTCAAAAAAAGGGGAAAACTAGCGAAAAATTTGCCTTTTGAGAGAGACCCAAATGACGTTTTTTTTCATTTGATGATTCTGGCAAAGTTTGGGGAAAAATGAAATAATTACCTGAATTCTATTAAAACATGACAATAATGTGATAAAAGTGAGAATAAAAACATTTGGATAACATTTGATGTTATTTGTATTATTACATTATCATTATTATTATCATTTTATCATTATTACATTAAAACATTTTTATCAAATTTTTATTTTTATTATTTTTATTATTATTATTATTATTATTATTATTATTTTTATTATTATTATTTCTTTTAAATTTTGTGTATTATTGCCAAAAAATATATTATAAAATGTAATAAAAACAATAAAAAATAAAAATAAGAATAATTATAATAATACAAATTTTAATAATATTTTTATTGAAACATTATTGTTAATTTTTTCCTTATTTTTTTTTTACTGGGATAAAACTGTAAAAATAATTATTATACTAATAATTACAGTAAAACGAATTTAAATTTAAAAAAATGATATAAATAATGTTATAAAAACGTTATTTGTTTTTTATTCTTATCACTATTATTTTTGTGTTGAATTTGTATAGATGTAAAAAATTATTTATAAGCAATTTCAATAATAAAGAAAAATTGCAATAAGAGGGTAAAATTTTCAATAAGGTGATAATGATGATAATGATGAGATAACGTAAAATGAGATAATCATGAAAATAAAGATGATTTAAAAAGAGGAATTTTGGTCCCTATATAATAAAAAAGGTAAAAAAAAAAAATCCCAAAAGTCGAAAAAACGGAAAATCTGCGAAATATACCTTTTTAGGAGGCTCCAAAATGAGTTTTTTCCCTTCATTTGATGATTCTGGGAATGATTAGGGTAATAAAGATAAAATTACCCAAATTTTATTAATCATGACTAATGATGATAAAAGTAGTTTTTAAAAGAATTTTTGGGTAACATTTTATGATTTTGTATTTTTACTATTATCATTTTTTATATTATTTTCATTTTTATCATTATTATCATTTTATCTTATTATTATTTTATTATATTATTTTATTATTATTATTTTATTATATTATTATTATTATTATTATTTTATTATTATTATTTATTTCTTTAATTTTTAGTGTTATTTCCAAAAAAAATATTTTAACTTGTAAAAAACAATAATTAATAAAAAGTATAATTTTTAATAATACAATTTTTATAAAATTTTTTATTATATCTTATTTTTATTATTATCATTATTATTATTTTTTTCTGGTAGTTAAAAAGTAAAAAAAATTATTAAACAGTAAATTACAGTAATAACGATATTAAATTAAAAAAAATGATATAAATAACGATTATAAAAAAGTTTTTTTTTTTTATTATTATTGTTATTCTATTATTATTTAGTTGTTATTAGTAAAGATGTAAAAACATATATTATAAATGCAATAATTGCAAAATAATGATAATTATTGCAATAATATGATAAATTTCAATAATATGATAATATGATGATAATGATGATAATGATGATAATGTTTAATGATGATATAACGATAATAATGATGAAATCTGATAAAAATGATGATAATAAGAGGTTTGTGTCCCCAAAATAATGAAAAAAAAAGGGAAAAGAAAAAATCCCAAAAGTCGAAAAAAACGGCAAAATCAGCGAAATATAGCCTTTTTTAGAGTAGACTCCAAAATACGTTTTTTCCATTCAATTTGATGATTCTGGCAATTATTAGGGTAATAATGATAAAAATTTCCCGAATTCTTTTTTCATGACAATAATGATGATAAAAATGAGAATAAAGGAATTTGGGTAACTTTATGTTTTTATTTACTATTATCATTATTTTTCATTATTATCATTATTATCATTTTTTTCATTATAACATTAAATTATTTTTTATTATTTATCAATTATTATTATAATTTATTTTTTTATTATTATTATTATTATTTATTATTTTTAATTATTATTTAACTTTATTTTTAGTATTATCGCCAAAAAAAATTTATACCGTAAAAAAAAACAATAATAATAAAAATAAGATAATTTTAATAAACGAATGTTATAATATTGTTATTGATGTCATTTTGTTATTTTTATAATTTTTTATTTTTTTACTGGTAATAATTGTAAAAATAATTTTAAACAGAATAAATTACAGAATAAAGAATTATTAAATAATGATAAAATAAAGATTTTTAAAAGTTTTATTTTTATTATTATTGTTTTAATTATTATTGTAGTTTTTTTAGTATAGGATTTAAAAACCTATATTATAACTGAATAATTGCAATAATAAGATAAAAAATTTTTTAATAATTTATAATAATTGCAATAAAGATATAAAGTGAGAAGTAAAAAGATGATGTAACGATAATAAGATTATAAATGATAAAAAAATGATAAAAACAGGAATTGTTCCATATATAATAAAAAAAAAAAAAAAAAAAAAAATCCCAAAAGTCGAAAAAGCGGCAAAATTAGCGAAATATAGCCTTTTGTGAGTAGACTCCAAAATGCGTTTTTTTTCCTTTCATTTATGATAGGGCAATTATTAGGGGAATAATGAAATAATTACCTGAATTCTATTAAAACATGACAAAATGATGATAAATAGAATAAAGAATTTTTTGGGAAAAATTTGATGATTTTAGTATTTTTCTATTATCATTATTTTTTTAAACATTATTACATTATTTTCATTTTATCATTATAATTAAATTTTATTATTAATTTTTATTATTATTTTTATTTTTTTATTATTATTAATTTTTATTTTTTTATCATATTTTTTTTATTATTTTTATTTATTATTATTTTTTAATTATTTTATTTTTATAATTATTATTTTATTTTTTATTACTTTTAATTTTTAGTATTATTGCCAAAAAAAAAAATTGTTTGTAAAAATAAAAATAATAATAAAATAAGTTAATTATAATAATACGAATTGTTTTTAAAATTGGTTTTTGATTCATTATTTTTATTTTATCATTATTTTATTTTTACTGTAGTAATCTTAAAAATAATTTTTATAACAGAATAATTCATAAAAACGATATTATTAAAAAAAATGATATAAATAAAAGTTTAAAAAAGTTTTTTATTGTTATTATTTTTTTATCACTTTATTATTGTAGTTGTTTTTTTTATAGATGTAAAAAAATTTTATAAAGCAATAATTGAATAATAAAGATAAATTTTTGCAATAATAATGATAAAATCAAAATGTGATAATGTGATGTAATGATGATAATATGATAATGTGATAATATGATATAAAAAGAGGGTAATAAGAGGAATTGTGTCCCTATTAAAAAAAAAAAAAAGGTAAAAGAAAAAAAAAAAAACCCAAAAGTCGAAAAAAAAGGCAAAATCTCGCGAAATATAGCCTTTGAGAGTAACTCCAAAATGACCTTTTTTCCCTTCATTTTATGATTTTTGGCAGATTGGGTAATAATGATAATATTACCTAATTCTGTTAAAATGACAATAATGATGATAAAAAATGAGATTAAAGAAATTTGGATAACATTTGATGATTATTTTCTATTTTTCTATTATCATCATTATTTTATTAATATCATTATTTTTATTTTTTTTCATTATATCATTAATTTTATTTTTATTATTAATTATTATGATTATTATTTTTAAAATTTTTTATTATTATTATTATTATTATTATTATTATTTTTATTATTTATTTATTTTTACTTTAATATTTGTATTATTTCCAAAAAAAATATAATAACTGTAATAATAACAATAATAAAATAATAAGTTTAATTTAATAATACGAATTTTTTAATATTCTTATTGATATCATTATTGTTATTTTCATTATTATTATTTTATGGTACAAATTTTTAAAAAAAATTATTATAACAGTAATATTCAGTAATAAAAGATATTAATTAAAAAAATGTATAAATAATGATTTTAAAAAACGTTTTTATTGTTATTATTATTGTTTTTAAAATTATTATTGTAGTTGATATTATATAGAGTAAAAACATATCATAACGCAAAAATTTCAATAATAATGATAATTTTTTGCAAAAATTGATAAATTTTGAATAATGTGATAATAATTTCAATAATGTGAGAATGGTAGATGATAAGATTATAAGATTTTGATAACGATAATAATGATATAAACATGATAATAATGATGATAATGAGGGTTTCTGTCCATATTATAAAAAAAGGTAAAAGAAAAAATCCCAAAAATCGAAAAAGCGGCCAAAAACTACGAAATAAGCCTTTGAGAGTAAAATCCAAAAAAGACTTTTTTCCCTTTATTTGATGATTTTGGCAATTTTTAGGTAATAATATAATAAATTCCTGAAAATTTTTTTAAACCTGACAAAAATGAATAAAGTGAAATAAAAAGAATTTGGATAACTTTGATGTTTAGTATTATTCTATTATCATTTATCATCATTATTATCTTATTATCATTTTTACCATTTTATTTTTATTATTATTATTATTATTTTTATTCATTTTTATTATTTTTTTTATTTTTATTTTTTATTACTTTTTTTATTAGAATATTGCCAAAAAATATATTATAAAAGTAATAAAAACAAAAATAAAATAATAAGGGAAATTATATAAACGAAATTTTTTATAAATTGTATTGTATCATTTTGTTATTTTTATAATTTTTATTTTTTTTACTGGGATATAAATTTTAAAAAAAAATTTTTATAACGTATAATTACAGTAATAACGTATTAATTTTAAAAAAAGATAAAAAAAATGATTTTTAAAAACTTTTTTATTTTTATTATTTTTTGTTTTTACTATATTATTTTGGTTATTTTGATAGTGTAAAAAATTTTAACTGAATAAATTGCAATGATAATGATAATTTTGCAATAAAATGATAAAAATTTTCAAAAATGAGTAAAGATGAATAAAGATATTTAATGTGATGATAACGATAATTTGATGAAATCTGATAATAATATGAAATAAAAGGAATTGTGTCCATATATAATAAAAAAAAAGGTAAAAAAAAAAAATCCCCAAAATCGAATAACACAAAAATTTGCGAAAAATAGCCTTTGAGAGTAGACTCCAAAAAAGATTTTTTCCCTTCATTTATGATTCTGGCAATGATTTGGGTAATAATGGTAATAAATTTTTGAAATTTTATTAATCATGACAAAAATGATGATAAAAAAGAGAAAAGAAATTTTTTAATTTGAGATTTTTAGTATTTTTACTATTATCATTTTATTTTCATTATTATTATTATTATTTTTTATTATTAATTTATCATTATTATTATTATTATTTTTTTTATTTTTTTATTATTTTATTACTTTAATTTTAGTATTATTGCCAAAAAAAAATATTATAAGTAATAATAACAATAATAAAATTATAAATATAAATTAATATTTTCGAATTTTTATAATATTGTTATTGATACATTATTGTTATTATTATCATTATTATTATTTTTACTGGTAGTATATTTGTAAAAAAAATATTATAAAAATAATAATTAAGAAATAACGATATTTTAAAAAAATGATATAGATATGTTATAAAAAAAGTATTTTGTCATTTTTATTGTTTTTTACTATTTTATTGAGTTGTTTTAGATAGTTAAAAACAATATTATAAAATGCAATAAAATTTCAAAAAATGAAATTATTGCAATAAAGATGATATATTGAATAATGATATAAAGAGATCATAATGATGATAATATGAGGGTATCGATATAAGTGATAATCATGTAAAAATGATGATAATAACAGGAATTTTGTCCTATAAATTAAAAAAAATGGTAAAAAAAAAAAATCCCAAAAATCGAAAAAGCGGGAAAAACTAGTGAAATATACCTTTTGAGCGTAGACTCAAAAAACGTTTTTCCATTCATTTGATGATTCTGGCAAAAGATTGGGAATAATATAAAAATTAAACCCGAATTCTATTAAACATGAAAATAAAGATGAAAAAAGTGAGAATAAAGAAATTTGGATAACTTTTTGATTATTTTGATTATTACTATTATCTTTTATTTCATTATTATCATATTATCAATTTTTATTATCTTATTATTTAAATTTTTTTATTATTATTTTAAAATTTTTAATTATTATTTTATTTTTTATTATTATTTTTATTTTATTACTATTATTTTTTTAATTACTTTTTAATTTTTAGTATTATTGCCCAAAAAAAATTTTTATAAAATGTATAAAAACAATAATAAAAATAAGTAAAATTATAATAATACAATTGTTTAATTTTTTTTGATTATATTGTTATTATTATCATTTTATTATTTTTACTGGTATATAAATTTTAAAAATAAATTATTTTAACGTAATAATTTCTAAAAACGATATTAAATTTAAAATAATGATTAAAAAATGATTATAAAAAAGTTTTATTGTTTTTATTATTGTTATTACTATTATTATGTATTATTATTTGTATAGAAGTAAAAAAAATATATTATAAAGCAATAAGAATAAAATGATAATTATTGCAATATTTATGATAATAATTGCAATAATGTGATAATGAAATGATGATAATGATGATAATGAGATAAAAAAAAAATTTAGTAAAAGAAAAATTATTTTTTTTTTAAAAAAAAAAAAAAAAAAAAAAAATTAAAAAAAAACCCCAAAAAAGCAAAAATGGAAAATAACCCGGAAATTTTTTTCCATTTTTTTATAAAAAAAGGTAAAAGAAAAAATTTTCCCAAAAAATCGAAAAGGAAAAATGAGAAAAAAGTTTTTGGGTAACTTTTAAATTATTTTTTTCATTTTTATTATTTCTTATTATATTAAAATTAATTACCTGATCATTATTTATTAATTTTATTTTTAAAATTTATTTTTAAATTTAAATTTTTTATTTTTTTATTATTTTATTTATATTTTATATTATTATTATTTTATTCTTTAAAATTATATTATTAAAAAATTTTTTTATGATAAAATTAAATAAAAATAATAAATTATTAATAAAAAATTATTATTTTATTATTCTTATTTTAAATTAAATTTTATTATTATTTTTTTATGGGAATTAATTGAAAAATAATTTAAAATTAAAAACATAATTTAATAAAAAGAAATTAATTTAAAAAAATTTAAAAAAGTTATAAAAATTTATTTTTTATTATTTTATTAATTATTTTTTTTTTTATTAGTATAAATTTTTAAAAACATTTATAAATTTAAAAAATTCAAATAGATAAATTATTTAATAATGAATTAATAAGAATAAAAATAAAATGTATAAAATTAATTATATATTAATTTGTGATAAAAAAATAAATATAAAAATTTTAATAATTGAAAAAAAGGGAAAATTTGTAATATTAAAAAAAAAAATAAAAAAAAAATAAAAAAATTAGAAAGGGAAAATTGGAAATACCTTTTGAGATAAAAACCCCAAAAAGAGTTTTTTATTTGATGAATCGGAATTTTATAAAATAAAAAAAACGAAAAAAGAATATAAAATGAGAAAAAAATTTTTAGCAAATTTTTATTTTAAATTTTTAATAAAAAACTTTTTTTCATTATTATTATTATTTATTTTTTAATATTTTTATTACTTTAAATTATGATAAAAAGTAGAAAAAGAATTTGATAATTTATGATTATTTATTAAACAAATTTTATATTAAATTTTCTTTTATTATTATTATTTTATTATTTTTATTATTTTTTTTCAAATATAAAATTAAATAAAAAATTTAAAAAATTTAAAATTATTTAATTTTTAAAAATAATAATAAAAATTATACTAAAATTATTAAAAAATTTTTAAAAATTTTAAAAAATAAAAGATAAATTTTTTTTCTATTTTAATTAATAAAACATATTTATAAAAATTAAATTTAATTTTTATATTATTTTAATAATTAAATATAATAATGGGAAAAAAAAAATTTTGGGGTTAATTAAAAATTTTAATTTCCGTTTCCATTTTTTTTTTTTCTTTTCCTTTTTTATTTATAGGGAAAAATCCTTTATTTTCCTTTTTTTAAAAAAATTTTAAAAATTAAAAGAATAAAAAATTTCATTTTTGGAATTTTATCTCAAGCCTTTTTTTTAGAAAATTTTGCGTTTTTAAATTTTAAATTTTTTTTTTTTCCTTTTTAAACCTTTTTTTTATTATTATAATTTTTATTAATATCTTATTATTAATATTATATAAAAATTATTTTCTTATTCCATAAAAATTTTTATTAAAAAACAAAAATAATATTTCAATATTATCAATTATTTATTTAAATTTTCATTTTATTTAAAAAGAGATTATTCAGTTTTAATATATTTTTCAAAAAACTAAAAAAAATAAAAAATAATATATAATAAAATATAATAAAATAAAAATTTAAAAAATATAAAAATTATAAAAATAATTTTTATTAAAAAATTTTTCTGTCTTAATTATTTATTTATTTTTTTCCAAATTTCGTAAATAAATTTGGTAATTTTTACATTTTTAAATAATTTAATACAATTAATAAAAAAAATTTTTATTATCCAAAATTATTTTATTTTGGTTTTTTATTTTTGGGGTTTTTTTTCTTTTAAACCCTTTTTTAAAATTTTAAATTAACATTCCTTTATTATATCCTTATTATAATAAATAAATTAATACGTTATAATCATTAATTTTATTTTTCATCAAAAATATTATTGCAAAATTTTATCATCATTTTTTGCAATTATTTCATTATTATTGCAATTATTGCCCCGTTATAATATATAATTTTTTATCTATACTAATAACAACTACAAAAATAATAGTAATAACAATAATAATAACAATAATAACGTTTTTATAATCATTATTTATATCATTATTACAATTAATATCGTTATTACTGTAATTATTACTGTTATAATAATTATTTTTACAATAATACTAACAGTAAAATAATAATAATGATATATACAATAATAACATTTAATACAATATTATAACAATTCGTATATTATATTATACTTATTATTATTATTATTGTTATTATTACAGTTATATTATTTTTGGCAATAATACTAATAATTAAAGTATAAAAATAATATAATAAAAATAATAATAATAATAATAATAATAAAATAATTATAAACATATGAATATAATATAATAATGATATAGTAATAATATATAATCTCAATGTTATCCGAATCTCTTTATTCTCACTTTTATCATCATTATTGTCATGATTAATAGAATTCTGGTAATTATTATCATTATTACCCTATAAATTGCCAAAAAACATGAAATGAATGGAAAAAACGTCATTTTGGGTCTCCTCTCAAAAGGCTATATTTCGCTAGATTTTGCCGCTTTTTCGACTTTAGGATTTTTTTTTTTTTTAAAACCCTTTTTTTTATTATATATGGACACAAATCATGTTATTATCATCATTATTATCATGATGATCATCATTATTATCGTTATCATCATCATTATCATCATTATCATCAATATCATCATCATTATCATCAATATTTCAATTATTATCACATTATTGCATTATTATCATTTTTATTGTAATTATTGCAGTTATAATATATAATTTTAAATGTATACTATAACAACTACAATGATAATAGTAATAACAATAATAATAACAATAATAACGTTTTTTATAATCATTATTTATATCATTATTTCAATTAAAATCGTAAAAACTATAATTATACTGTTATAATAACTATTTTTACAATATAAATACCAGTAAAAAATAATAATGATAATAATAACGATAATAATATTATAACAAAATTATAACAATTAGTATTATTATAATTATACTTATTATTATTATTATTGTTATTATTACAGTTATAATATATTTTTTGGCAATAATACTAATAATTAAAGTAATAATAATAACAGTAATAATAATAATAATAATAATAAAAATATATATAATAATAATAATAATAATAATAATAAAAAATAATAATAAAAATAATAATAATAATAATAATAATAAAATAATAATAATAATGATAATAATGATAATAATAATGATAATATAAAAATATTAATAAACATCAAAAGTTATCCAAAATCTCTTAATCTTACTTTTATCATCATTATTGTCATGATTAATAGAATTCTAGTAATTATTATGATTATTTTCCCTAGTAATTGCCAGAATCATCAAATGAATGGAAAAAACGTCATTTTAGAGTCTACTCCATATATTTTATATATAATATATATAATATATATATATATATATATTATATATATATGGAGTATATATAGATTTTAAACCGCTTTTTCCGACTTTTTGGGATTTTTTTCTTTTAACCTTTTTTTTTTATTATATATGGACACAATACCTGTTTTTTATCATTATTATTATTATGATTATCATCATTATTATCGTTATCATCATCATTATCATCATTATCATCATTATCTCATCATTATCATTATTATTGCAATTATTATCATCATATTGTAATTATTATCATTATTATTGCAATTATTGCAGTTATAATAATTATTTTTACAATTATACTACCAGTAAAAATAATAATAATGATAAAAATAACAATAATAATATTAATAACAATATTATAACAATTAGTATTATTATAATTATACTTATTATTATTATTATTGTTATTATTACGTTATAATATATTTTTTGGCAATATACTAATAATTAAAGTAATAATAAAATAATAAAAATAATAATAATAATATAAAAATAAAATAATAATAATAATAATAATAATAATAATAATAATAAAAATATAATAAATGATAATAAATGATAATATAATGATAATAGTAATAATATTAATAATCATCAAATGTCATCCAAATTTTTCTTTATTCTTACTTTTATCATCATTATTGTCATGATTTAAAAGAATTCAGGTAATTAAATTTTCTTATTACCCTAATAATATCCAGAATCATCAAATGAATTGGAAAAAAAAGTCATTATGGAGTCTATTCTGAAAAGGTTATATTTTGCTAGATTTTGCCGCTTTTTTCGACTTCTGGGTTTTTTTTTTTTTTTTTACATTTTTTATTATATATGGACACAATTCCTGTTATTATCATCATTATTATCATGATTATCATCATTATTATCGTTATCATCATCATTATCATCATTATCATCATCATTATCATCATTATTGCAATTATTATCCTCATTATTGCAATTATTATCATTATTATTGCAATTATTGCAGTTATAATATATAATTTTACATCTATACTAATAACAACTACAATAATAAAAGTAATAACAATAATAATAACAATAATAACTTTTTTATTTAAACATTATTTATT
>NW_023659541.1:5000-12500 GCF_015228065.2 Penaeus monodon
GAAGGGGGTAGGGGTTAGGGTAGAAGAAAAATGAGGGAGGGTGAAGGAAAAGAATGAAATAAGAGCGGGTGTAATCGGTCATAAACAGCAGGAATCTCTCAGCACCCACAGAACAGCAGGGCCCCTAGTTTTTTTATTGGCCGGCTGAGCCGTTTTTAGAAGAATGCTTTGGGAAAAATGAATGAAACCGTGT
This sequence comes from Penaeus monodon, assembly GCF_015228065.2. Lineage (NCBI taxonomy): Eukaryota > Metazoa > Arthropoda > Malacostraca > Decapoda > Penaeidae > Penaeus > Penaeus monodon. Next base: position 5,194 of record NW_023659541.1, read on the forward strand.
TAATTAAAATGATTTTTGGTGGCCCCCCGTGGTAATCGGGTTGCTTTAAATTTCTGTTAAAAAGACCGGTTTAACATGGTGCTGAAATGTAAAACCCCTTGCCCACTGCTTAAGAAAGATTTTCTGGTGAAAATGCCTTTGGCAAGGTTATTATTTGCCAGCTTTTCATATTACTTTCCCCTCTTTCGTCGTCGATTTTATCAGATTTCAGATACTTTTTGTATACTTACTCACACCTTAGTTGTGCGCGTGTGTATTTTTTTTTTTTTTTGTGTTTTGTGTGTGTGTGTGGTGTGTGTGTGTCCATATATATAATATAATATATTATATATTTTATATTATAATATATATATTTTTGTGTGTTGTGTGTGTGTGTGTGTGTGTGTGTGTGTGTGTGTGGTTTTGTGGTGTGTGTGTGTGTGTGTGTGTGTGTGTGTGTATGTGTGTGTTGTTGTGTGTGTTTCTGTGTGTGTGTGTGTGTGTTTGTGTGCGTTTTTTTTTTTTAACGATTTCCACATATTTTCTCAGGCTATTCTGTCAGTGCAAGAGGGCCAGCGCACCGAGCCAAATACTGACCAGGCGCCGGGGGGGAATTTTCCCAAACGGTTTTAAAGGTCGAATCAAGCGCGAGAAGAGCGGAGGGGGGGAAGGCTTGGCCCAAGAGTAACGACAGCTCTACATTCAAAAATTCCGGCTCACGTAATTTATCTGAGGAGCTTCCTCTGCTCTCAGACAACCAAACAAAAGAAAATTTGCCTGGCTTTTTGTTTCAAAAATCCTCCAAAATTTTTCCTTTCAAAACTTTTTGCCCTCGAGCCGGGTCCAGGCCATACGTTTTTGAAGGACTTAAGGTTATTATCTGGCTATCCTTTCCTTTGCCGTGTTCTAGCACCCTCTGTTCAAGACGGCAGACTGTATTAAAGAAAAAACGGCTCAGATTCGCTCAAAACGAGTTTGCTGCAATGTTTTCCGACCTAGTTGGTAAACTTGGAAAGATCGTAAATGTCGTTGAATAGGGTATACAACTCTTTTGGGTTATTTTTAGCGAAAGAGTTTTTAGTAAAACGTGACGGATGATATTTTTTAGTAAAAATTCTGAATTAGGCACAGAGTATCATATGAGGCTGAAAACCCACTAAGCGTCGATAGACAGCCTTAAGACAATACAGACGACAAGAAGAAGCCCTTGTGTTGATAGGTGAATGAGCGGCGAAACTGGAAAGGCTGTGGCAATCTATCGCTTTAGTGTGTTAAGGAGTCATGTATTCGGGGCACGTTGTGGTTAGGAGCCTCCACCTTTCTCTTCTTTCTCAAGCGCCTAGGCGAACCTTGGAAGAAGCTAGAGCAATGAAGCATTGGCAGTATTCACTGCGGCAGGTATTACAAGCTTAGGGTAATTTTCTCTTTACCTGTAGACTACATCTCTCTCTCTCTCCTCTCTCCCTCTCCGAAACATCTCTCTCATTCGCGTCTCTCTCTCATCTCCTCATCTCCTCTCTCGTCCCTATCATCTCTTCTCCTCTCTCTCTCGTCTCATCTCTCTATCTTTCTCTCGTCATCTCTCTGCGTCTTCTCTCTCCCCTCCTCTCTCTTTCTCTCTTCTCTGTATTTACAAGCAATAGCCCTGTATATACGACACAGACGACACTTGTTTTGTGTATATCTATTCCAGCCAGAACTTACGATATTACGAACCTCTATAAATGTTTCATATATGAAGAAAAGGTTCACACGATTTGGTGGTGTTAAACACCAAACTGTGTGTGTGAAAACTCCACGACAAAAACATATGCATATCATACCTTCGATACCGACAGATATCAAGAATCTTTTTAAACGCATTAGTGTTTTTAAAAGTTTTCGCTCTTGGGTCGTGGCTTTAACTAACTGACATAAAAGATATGGCCTGTTTTTTATTGCTCAGCAGCATCCTGATCGCTGAATATTTAATTTGCGTATATATATTTCCGAACGCAAGAAGTTCGTATCTTCTCTCTAATCCCTCTCTCTCTCTCTATCTCTATCTCATCTCTCTCTCTCTCTCTCTCTCGTCTCATCCTTCTCTCTCTCTCTCCTCTCTCTCTCCTCTCTCTCCATAGTAATATATCGATATAGATATATATATATATATAATATATGATATATATATGTTTGTTTATTATAGTATATATACGATATGTATATATATATAGATATATATATATATATATTTAATATGTGTGTTTATATTTATATATATATATATATATATAATATATATATATATATATATATATATAGGTATATATATCTTTTCTCTCTCTGCCTTCGTTCGTCTTTTTCGTTCCCTCCTCCTCTCCCCCACTCCTTTCTCTCACTGCGCCAACGTACGAAGTCGATCGTTGCAGTTATAAAAATTGGTAATTTATCACAGCCTTACAGGAAAAGGGAAGTTGCAAATGACAGTAATGTTGCTATAAGATTCAGAAAACTAAAAGATACTTGATAAAGTTGGCGTTATAATTCATTATACTACATTTTGTATCTAGACTACATTGTTTTAATATATTGCACAAAATCTGTAGGTGTTTGGGATTTATGGGGAACTATGTTAATGTTTTCTTGTTGTTTAAGAATAATAATTTTTGGCTCTCACTCTCTCACTCTCGTCTCTCTCTTTCCTAATCTATCTATCTATCTATGCTATCTATCTACCTATCTATCTATCTATGCTATCTATCTAATCTATCTGTCTGTCTATCTCTCTCTCTCTCTCTCTCTCTCTCCTCTCATCCTCTCTCTCTCTCCTCTTGTCTCTCTCTCTCTCTCCTCCTCTCTCTCTCCTCTCTATCTTTCTATCTATCTATCTCTCTCTCTCCCTCTCTCTCTCTCTTTCTCTCTCTCTCACATCTCTCATCTCCTCTCTCTCTCTCATTTCTTTTTAACGTGGTATTGTCTGACAGGGGCTTAAAGCATGTTCACCTCAAAGTTTCCCCACCCAAATGATCAGCGAATCGGCCTGGATACCCGTTCAACTTCCGGCGCCCTTCCCCACGTACGCCGCCGTGCGGGCGTGTGGGCGCGTATGAGTGTCAGCGTCATGGGCCGCCTGGACTCACTCATCTCCAAAGTTGAAGACACAATACAAGCTAGTGGAAACTGTCTCGCAAATCGCCGCGTCATAAGACATGACACTAAGGGGTAAGTTGTGGGATACGCATTTCCCAAAATATGGATGTTTCGGTCGGCAGGAAAGGTTTCTTTAACGATATGCGCGCTCCCGCAGCTTACGCGGGGAATCGGCAGGGGATCTTACAAATGCTTATGCTGTTGCGGTGTGCTGCAGATCGCGGGCGAGCTCACATGCAATCCTGCAACAACGTGGGCAAGATTCGATTTGCTTGTAGTGAGTACGGCTAGCAATTGTGTTAGAATGTAGGTCAACAAATTATTTCATACCCTCAAGGTACCTTACCCACTGTACCTTGACATTTTCTTACTTAAAAAGTCTATACATCATTTGGTATCTTCTCTGCCACGACAAAAAACGTAAAATATAAAATCTAGGTGTTGTTAGAAGCATATTCGAATGCAATATTTTTTGGCAATAGCAAACGTATGTGAAAACGTAAACACTTGCCGAATGGAACTGGAATTTTTGTTTTTTCACCGAACTGAGAGATATGACTTACTTTCGCTGGCGCCTTGTCACTGTATTGTGTTTTTGGTTTGGCCTTTTTTTATTAAGCAGTCCAGTACTCCATATCACAGTGTTTTTTGGTGAAATGGATTTCTTATATCAAAGGTATTTCTCCCTTACAAAAAAAAAAAAAAAAAAGGAAAAAAAGTTCAAGAAGAGAGGGGAAATGCTGTCGCGATTCTTTTCATTAAGGCATACTGTCTATTATCTACTCTCTTCATATTTTTTATACATATAGTATATCTTGACCAACACTAACATGAATTGAGGATAAGATAGAGGATCTCGTATCACTTGGCTTGTCTCACTGGTGGCATATCTTCCCTATGAACAAGATGTAGTAGCTGTGATAACAAATATGAGAATATTCCTACAAAGACAAAAACACTGCTGAAGAAAAACAGGAGAATTTCTGTAAAAGCCGGCATGGAGGAGAATAATGAATTTCTATGAGTGTTGTGGCTAATGCTTTCGCTTCCACCACGACTCGGCAAAGGAGAGAGAGTTTATATTCGACAGATTATATTTACATATCTAGAATTAGTGATTACATAGAGTGATGACAGTACTCTCTCCTGGCTCCCAAGATCACTTCGATAACAATACAATCAGAACTAAAGGCTTATCTTATGTATATTACAAATGTATGGATCAGAAATGTATAAAATTTCTCGTAAATGTAGAAGCTCACATGCGCCAGGGACTGCTGCATTTTGATAGTTCTATCTTTTGTATGGCAAGAACTCTCGTTTTGGAGGATACATTCTTCTATGGCAACAAAAATATTATATAATAGCTGGAATAAATAATACTATATACACACGCACACACGACACACACACACACACACACACACACACACACACACCCACACACACAACCCACACACAACACAGCACACTCATACATATATTATATATATAGTAATATATAGATATATATAATATATATATATATATATATATATATATATATATATATAATGTATATATACATATATATATATATATATATATAAGATAACTAGATAGATATATATATATATCTAAGTATATATATATAATATATATATTATATATATATATATATATTAGAAGCATCGGACTCAAGCTAGTCACGAGACGGCAATCCGAGTTCGTGTGTTTCAGGGTCACCGGGCCGGCGGCATTGTTCCCATTGGGTCAAGGAACTTCAACCTCGATTGCCTGCCTAGACTCTGCTGGGTGTGCAAGCCAGCCCAAGTGCGGTGGCCGGTCGGCAGGAACGCGAGTAAATAGAGATGGTGACTCGATAAAAACACCGGGCGGAAGGGCAACGCAAACCACTGCTTCTAAATTGCCAAGAAAATCATGATGCAGCCACCGTCTCTTGTGTGATACAGGGCCTGAAAAAAATAGATAAATAAGAAAAACATATATACATATATATAGTATATATATATATAGTATTCTAGTATTATAGTATATAATATATATATATAGTATAATATATATATATAGTATATTATAGCGCACACGCATCACAGACACAGCGACACACAACACACACACACACACACTCAGCAGCACACAAACACACACACGACAACACACACAAACACGCACAAACACACATACAAACACACACCACACACACACACCAGGAGGATTATCATTTACATTTGCTTTCCTGTGAGTATATATATATATATATATATATAATTTAATATATATATATATATTATATAGTATATATATATATAGTATATCTATACATATATATATATTATATATATTATCTACTATACATATATATATATAATATATATATATAATACTAGATATATATATAATATATATATATTATATATATATATGATAGTATATATATATTAGAGAGAGAGATATAGAGATAGAGAGAGAGATAGATATATATAATATATATAATACACACATTAAGCCACACACACGCACAAACACAGGGCACACGCTAATCTTAACCCATCACACACTCACTACACCAAACCACATCACACACACACACACACACCACACACACAACACACACACACACACATATTATAAATAAATAATATATATAATATAGTATATATAATATATATATATATATATATATATATATATATTATATAGATACACATATACACAAGTTATATGACATATTGTTTTTCATATATTTATATATATACAAACATCTATCTCTCTCTCTTATATATATATATAGTATATACATATTGTGTTTTGTGGTGTGTGTGGCATATATATATGATATATATTATATATACTATAAGTATATATATATATATATATATATATAGATATATAGATATATAGATATATATAGATATATTATAATATATTAATATATATATATATAATATATTATTTAGGATATAATAATATAGATATATATAGATATATATATATATATCACACACACACAGCACGCAACACACACACTGTGTTCACACACACACACACACACACACACACACCACAAGTTAGCAAGCACACACACACACACCCCACACCACACACACACACACACCACGCACACACACCCACACAAACACACCACACACACAAACCCACACAAACACCACAATTAGAGGACACACATATATATATATATATATATATATATATATATATATTATATAATATATATAATATATATATTATATATATATTATATATTAGTTATTAACCACTCCTGTTTTACCTATTATTTGGCATAGTAACAGTAGGTCTGTGACTACTATGATTGTACATGGTAAGGATAGAAATTATAATCATACTTCATACCAAAAATATTATTCGCCTAGAAAGATGGCATTTAGACTCTAGGTAGTCTCCTTGGATCGTCAAGGCGAGTGGCCGACATTGTAGGTTCATCGCTGAGGGACGACGACGAGTAGATCCCCCGAACTTGCTTGTATACTTTTTCAAACTTAGCGAAAAATAGGTTATTTTGGATGTGTGTATATATATATAATCTATATATTTGTGTGTGTGTGTGTGTGTGTGCGTTGTGTGGTGTGTGTGTGTATAGGTATAGATAGATATTATAGATAGATAGATAATTAGATAGATAGATAATAGATAGATAAATAGATAGATAGATAGATAGATAGATAGATAGATAGATAGATAGATAGATGGATGTGTACCCACGTGGTTGTCTGTGTGGCATATATATATATATATACTATATATATATTATATATATAATATATATTATATATATGTATATATATATATATATATATACATATATATATATATATATATATATACTATATATTATATATATATATATATTTATATATATATATATATTATGTGTATATATATATATATACTATATATATATATATATATATATATTTATATATATATATATATATATTATATACATATAATATATCCACAGGAAAGCAATGTAAATGCAATCCGCTCCTGGTTCTTGTATCTCTCTCCTTCTATCTGACTTCTCATTTTGTTTCCTCTTCCTCGTCCTCCTCCGCTGAATTTTTAGTATTCTTCTCATTTGTCTTATTGGTTTTCTCCTCCTTCCTCCCTCTACCTCATAACTCACCCTCCTTTCTCCTGGCTTTACTCTTTCTATC